>NC_134314.1:34308351-34608351 GCF_964195595.1 Calonectris borealis | reverse complement strand
TTGGTTTGATTGCCTTTTACGGAGAGTGGAAGAAGGTATTTTAAAAAGCCTATGTAGACAAAATAGCTTTCAGCTGTTGTGTGTGTTGGGGTTTTTTTGGTGGTGGTGTTTTGGTTTTTTTTTCCTTCCCTGTGGACATTTAAACCTACTGAGTAGCTGTTAATTGCAAAAGAAGGTAATATTTTCATTTTAGTCTCTTTTGGTATTTTTCCCCTGACAATTCTAAAAAAAGATTCCGTTGAATATTTTTTATCTTAGTATTTGTTGAAGACTGATTTATGAACAAATTATAATTCAAAATCAAAGCTCAAAATAAATTCTCCTCAAACCTCAGGGTGTTTCTACACTGGCAGTAAATAGGAATTTTAACAAGGATAAGCATACCACAAAAAAATGTAAGGCTGTGAAACAGCAGCCCATGCCTTAGAAGTCCCATGGATACAATGTCCAGTAAGATGTTGATTGTCCAACATACACACACAGAGTCAATCATGCAGACCTGCACAATTCACTTGAGAAATAACAAGAAAATCATATTTCATAATCAAAGTTATGAGTTCATTTTCATGAAAACTGGAGGAGATAATTTCAAATATTACAATGAAAAGGAAAGTCTGAGGAGGAAACAAAAAGCTCTTGGTTGTCCTGAGCTTCAGGTCTGTAGAAGGAAATACAGCAGATGAAATTCTCTGGATCGTGATTAAAGAGAAAAGCACTTCAGCAGTACCATGATGGGGACCTACTCCAGAGCACCAAATTAGGAAGATGAGCCTGGTGAGTTTTGGTTTTTTTTGTAAGCATTCATCAGAATGCTCCATTATGCTGCATTTGAAGATAATAAGAGGTTTTAAAGGCTTTCGTTTCTCCAATTCAGAGGGGAATACGGCAGGAAGCACACAGTGAAAGATCACTGACACTAGGAAAGCAACCAGCAAAGGACCTTTGGAGCTCTGCTTCCCACCGGTAGAGAGGAAATAATTAAGAATGTGAAAGTGAATAAACTTTGTGATCTTTAAAAAGGGAAGGAAGCTGAGCAGAAGAAAAACCCAAAACCTTTATATAAAAAACCAAACCAAACCAAAAAACAACAACAACAACAAAACAAACCAAAACACCCTAACCTTAGAGAAAATAAGGAAGCAGCCATGACAGCAAAAGGAGTCCAGTAATCATGGGAGCATCTGAAGAAATAATACCAACATCAGAAGCACAACCAGCCCAATACAGAGGAAGGAGAAATGCAGTCAAAGACTGACCAGCTAAGTCATAAATGATTCATTTTCTAGAAGAAGGTGAACAATCAATGGAAAGTTGCCTATGAGTGAGTAACTTACAGTGATAGAGTACCAGGAAGCATACAAGACAAAATCAGAAACACACAAAATTTAATGCAAACAGCAAAGTATGCAAAAACAATTGAGATCATTCTGCAAATATTTAGTCCCTAGTACTTAGTATCTAGTACCAAGTACTTGCCATTCTAGAATACTATGGAAAGAGTCTTCTATCATTTGGCTCTATCAGCAAGTGATACCAAGGCAGCTAAGTTTTTTTTTTAAAAAAATAAGTTATCCTAAAAATAAACTCAAGTAAAACTCATAGCAACAAGTTAACAATGTCTGTAGCATAAAAATTAGATGTTATGCCAAAGCAGGAAGAGGTCAGACTGTCTAGACTGTATATTATACATGAGGCTAATTCACTTCATCCTGGAGTACTTATAGATCTGTCTGAAGCTATCTCATTGCCAGGAACAATTATTTCTTGAGAATTAGAGGAGTGTGGATGAAGTTTCACAAAACTGGGAAAGGGCAAACACAGCACATATTTTTAAAGGAGAGAGGAGGGGAAGAGGGGCTAAAAATTATAGACCAGTCAGCTTAATTCCTGAAAAAAATGCTAAAACGAAACAAATCACCTTCAAGATAGTAAGTAGAAAAGAGATGAAACCTAAAAATCAAAGTGTCAATAATAAATTAATCCAATTTCGTTGCCTATCACTGCAGTATGATAGGTAACAAACAGCAGATGTCAAATATCTTCAGCTGAGCAGGAGTTTTGTTTATGAGCATGCCATGTTGGAGTCGTATCAGAAAAAGTGTCTAAATAAAACTAGTATAAGGTGAAAAGTTATTTAGGAAAGTATATTCTAAACAGCTAAAATTGGTAACAAAAAACCCCAAAGTATTCATTAAGCAGGGTCTGTCATGTTTGTCTGGGATATAGTAATAGTCAACACTCACATTACTGTTCTAGATAATAAAACAGAAACATTTTAGATTTGTAGGTGACTTGACCCCAAGGAGAAAGGAATGGCCAGTTATAGGAGACTAGGACTGGACTTCAAAGCTGTCCTGACAAACTGGAAAAATGAACTGGAAAAAAGAGGACCCAGTTCAGAGTGGACAAGGAAATGGCTCCACACTCAGGCCAGGACAAACAAGTGTAGAAACAGGGAAAGGAAGTTAACCAGTTAAGGACTAGCTGCGCAGAAAGTGATAAGGTAGATATACTCTATCACAGTAGTAACAGGAGAAGATAGCATGCAAGCCTGGCTGCTGTTCGAAAACCATTACCCTTGCACTTGAGGAGTTAGCAGAGTTGGCTAGAGGCCAGGCTCAGGTGCCTTGCCTACTACTTGCCACCAAATACCTCCACAGGTCAAACTGGTGGAGAACTTAAGGTTTTGTTGTTGTTGTTGTTTGATTTTGCTTTACTCTGCATCATGGTTTGTCTTCTGGGCACCTTTGCATCTAACCAACACCCTGACATGACAGTGACCTTGACGACAGCTCAGTCTCTCAGGTTCTCTCCTTGCAGCATACAGCTAAATTTTCAGAGTGGAATATTTAGCTTAACTGAAGTGTAGTTACGGGAGAGAGATGAGTTAAATTTAATGGCCAGAGAGATATAGATGGTCTGGTTTAATAGTCCTTTAAAACTCTACAGTCTAGTCCACAAAAAAGTCAAACGGTCTCAAGAGAGACCAAAATTGGACGGGGAATGTGGGTCTAGTGTGATTTCAAAATATCTTTTAGTTCTCCCAATTCCATGCTATTCCAAAAGCTGGAGACGTGCTGCCGTATGCCATTGCCCACAGCACAGCCTTGAATCTCCACAAAACAGCTCTGTACTTCTCAATCCCAGCCCTACTTCACCTTCTTTATCTACTTATGCCAAGATGTGCAAGAGGTCTTTGGAAGGCAGTTTACAGCTGTCTACCACAGTGAGTACCCTGAAGAAGTAACAGGGGGTTTACCTTCTTTATGTAGCTATAAACAACTTATTAAGTATGAGAGAGAGTGCAAGGCTTTGATCTCAACCAAAGGTTTTCTCCAGTCTTATCCTTTAAACTCTATGCAGAGCTAAGGTTGACCGTTATTTCTTCCCAACCTTAGCAGCATCTTGTTTTCCTGATATTCCTGCTGCTGTTTCAGTTCCATCTCTGTTCTGATTGCTGCTCAACCCCATTTTCTCCAACGCACCTCTGCAGATTCTGCCCTCAGTATACTCTTATTTTCCTCTAAACTCTGCTAAAACAAATGAATTTCACACATAGATTTCTTACTACATGTTAACAGCTGTAATATTTGAGAGAATAAAACCTCTTTCATGACTTATTCTATCATACAATCTTTAGGATTAATTCTTCTAGTGAAAAAACTCCTTTTCAAAAACGACTTTTACAGACAGTGTTATCAACTACTTAGATATAAGATTTTAAAGATCTTTGTTATTCTCAACACACTGCATAATCCCCAAGGAACTTGTAATTGTCAATCCTTCCTCTCACTTTCCCCTGTGATCCTTTAGCAATTTAGCTGAGGACCTTATTCCAAATACAGATTTCCCCCCCCAAGAGGAGGGCTGATGTCCTTCCCTGATTCAGAAAGTGCAATGCATCAGTATGAGGATGCAGAGATAACACACAAAATAACCCCAACTGTACGTTTATTGTAACCCATAACTGTATATTATGCTAAACAAACATATTCTTATTCTATATACATGGGTTTGATGATTTTTTCCCAAAATAATATGCAAAAATAAAAGTAACAGAATCATATTCCATTCTGAACTTGTTAAAGCCACTAACAATAGCACAATTCAGGGGATCGAGGACACATCAATTGTCTTCTGCCAAAGAGAAATAATACACAGGAATGATCATTTGTTTCCTGAAGTAAATTTCTAAATTCTTTATCCATGACATCTCCAAAATGCAAAATAATCATAAAGCAATCGGAATATTATTACTTTTCAGAAATACATTTACGTTTTGATGTGTGCTTTCAAACTAAAGATTTTTGTTTAAAAACTCATACCACATAGCATCACTAATGCCAGATTATATTTGACACATGAGCTTTCAAAGTATAACTGAAACACAGACTTACAAGCAAAATGATTTCTTATTCCCTGCTTAAGCTGAATATTTGCTACAATTAATTCTTTATATTCAGAGGACACGTCTCCACTCAAACGTACAGTTAAAGAGATCTGTTTAGAAAAAGATATATTTTTAAAAGATATAAAATATAAAAATATATCTAAAACCTCAGCACTATATAGCCACTTGTTTACCTGTCCCTGAATGCAATGTATGGAGCAGAAACTGAAGAAACCCAGCAAACATAGCAGCATCAGCAAGAGAACGGTTAAAAAAGCACAACTGGCATCTAGTAGGTTGCTGAATTCCAGGCTGCAACTGTAGCAAAACCGTAATGCAAGCAAAAATCCACTTCAGTGTGAAGGAGATGATATAAAAGAAGTCCCTAAGGTCCTTGCGTCCTGATTCTAAGCCAAATTATTCTGCAGCGTCAAACATTCAACACCGGTGACACCAAACAGGGCTACAAGAGCTCTTGTCATCAAAACAAATCTCTGCAGTGTAGTGCAAGCATCGATTACTGCATTAGTTCATACACGCTTGCTGCAATGACAAGGAGTTTCAGTCTCCAGAAGGAGTTAATGATTTTAGGAATCCAGAATTAACAATCCTCAGGAAACAAGATGGGGAAAAAAACCTCCTTCCTCTCTGGATAGAACAGGAAAGAAGTTTCTTAGTGTTTAAAGCCAACAGTAGACACAAGCTTAGGTACCTAAGTAATCAATACCACTGCTGCAGTTATTATTTATATTCAGCAGTGCTGCGCTAAACAAGTTTTAATGAACTGCATAAATGAAGCAATTGTGTAGAGCAAATGTGGCTGTTTTAAGTTATGTAAAACTTCCCAAGCTGTAGATTTACTTCTAGCACACTGAAAACACAAAAATTTTACCATTTTTTACAAGTTAATGGGATGATTTAATAATTTTCTTACATAATAGATGTGCGCATGGAAATGTAATTTTATATAAGAAAAATATATTCTAAATAAAAACCCGGAAGTTAACATTTTGTATTCCAAATTACATATTCAAGATAAAAGAGAAAAGCAGAACCTGTATACCAGCATATTTGGGAAAGCCAGATGATTAGAGAATTACAGCTAATAAAAATTGCTAAAGAATTTAATCTAATTTAATCGTATCCAAACTGTACAATAAAACTATTTCTTCGGCAGAGGGAGTCTTCCTCTGTAAAAATATATGTTTCTCTGTAGCATATCTAGATACTGCAGGACTTCAGAAATACAAAAAACCTGCCTGTTTAGAAACTAAAATGCGAGAAAACAAAGCACTATGAACTAACCTATTTAAATTTCCATTCAAAGAGAAGCTTATAAGAGATAAAATATAAATAATTAAGCTAATGAGAGCTTACAGTTCTTTCATCTTTAATAATATATAGATCTATTAGTAATAATGAAAATACAATTTTAATCAAGTTGTTTCCCTGTAATTCTGGATCACATGATTAGAACCAAGGTACTGTACACTGCCTTTCACACGCTATCTCACCTGTCAGTCAACAGCAAAAGCAACGGCTGACAGCCCAGGTCACTGCTGACTTTCAGTATCCCCAGTAGCACAGTATCAGCAGAAAGACAACACAGCTGTCTACATCTGCTTTTCTCACTGACATGTCCTCATTAGAGGAGGACAATGTCCAGGCTTCATATACTCCAAGAAACAGTGATCATCTGGACATCTACTGACCAGGGAACACACACCCAGCTTTCTCCTAAAGCTGGAGAACATTTCTTGCAAAAGGGACTGTCCTGGTTTTGGCTGGGATGGAGTTGATTTTCTTCCTATTAACTGGTATAGTGCTGTGTTTTGGATGTAGTGTGAGAATAATGTTGATGACACGCTGATGTTTTGGTTGTTGCTAGGTATTGTTTACGCTAGTCAAGGACTTTTCATCTTCCCATGCCCTGCCAGATGTGCAGAGGGCTGGGAGGGAGTGTGGCCAGGGCGGCTGGCCCAGCTGGCCAATAGGCTATTCCATACCATATGACGTCATGCTCAGCATATAAGGCTGGGTGAAGAAAAAGGAGGGGGGGACGTTCGGAGTGATGGCGTTTGTCTTCCCAAGTAACCGTTACGCATGATGGAGCCCTGCTTTCCTGGGGACGGCTGAACACCTGCCTGCCGATGGGAAGTGGTGAATGAATTCCTTGTTTTGCTTTGCTTGCGTGCGCGGCTTTTGCTTTCCCTATTAAACTGTCTTTATCTCAACCCACGAGTTTTTCTCACTTTTACCCTTCTGATTCTCTCCCCCATCCCACCCGGCAGGGGGGGTGAGCGAGCGGCTGCATGGTATTTGGCTGCTGCCAGGTTAAACCACGACAGGGACAAAAGACAGACTGTGCCAAGTGCCCAGCACTTCCACAGCACATCCACTCTCCCACTGATGCTTCTGCACTTCTTGAAGGACCTCCTCCTGTTCTGCCAGGGCTGGCATCGAGGGCTTTGCTTCATTTTCAGAACACACCTCACCTGGATCCTGAATGCCCTCCTCCCCTTGCAGCACACACTAAACAAGGCAGGGGATTTTGCCACAACCCAACTCAACATATAAAAAAAATTTACTCCCTACAACCTCAGAACTTTTAAATGAGACTGCACTCTATGGGCCTTGTTTTCGGACTTTTTAAAAATGTTCCTCTCATTCCCATAGCATGCATGTGTTTGTGAAAAATCTAATAAACCGTTCTCCCAAATTTACTTAGAAAGGTTGTTTGTGCCCACAGTGTTGCTGAAGCTCTCACTGTCACTCATTCCCCTACGTGCCAGATATGCATAACCTCTCTCTGCTCCTCCATCGCCGCATCAGGCAGTCCTCAACACCAATTTTAGCCACTGCTCTCCCTAGCCATGAGCCCAAGCCCTGCCTAAGCAGCCCTGTCTAACAGCTTCAGCTTTAGATGGTAGAGGTGTATGCAAGTATTTGACGAAAAGTAAGGGAAGAGAGGAGCAACAGAAGAGTGTTCTGAGGTCAGAAAGGGCACTTTGCAGAAAGGACAGTGCCAGCAATTCCAGTGTGCACTGCACACCCCAAAGGGTGGGTTTCATTCCTCCCAGCCCAAATCAGAGCCTTTCTGGCTGCCCCAAAGGCCCATCTGACAGTTTGAGGATCAAACACTGATAGTTGGTTTATTTACTTTTATATCCATTAGTAGTAGCAAGGCTACTGGAAACTTACTGGAAATCTGGTTACCATTCCGTTGTCCTAGTAAAAATACATAATTAAGTTATAGCAGACTTTCAACCTTTGCTTTGGATAACATTGCCTATGTAATCTCAGGAGGTTTTACCCTTGCAAATTATTTTACTGCCACTATCCTCTGAGGCACACTACGCTGTGTATCTGATTTAGATTTTGACCATCAAATTTTAGCTCCTTCATAATCTTCCTGCTAATAATTGCTCTAGATCTTAATCCATGTATTATACTTTATAAAGTATCAAAGTATCAAAGTTTTTAAAACTTTCTAAGATCATTAGAGAAGAATGAGATTGAACAATCTCACACAGATATCCAACCCTACCAGCTGTCAAGTCTTAAGAGGTCAAATTCCAAGCAATGAACGTACTATTCAGTTTTATACCTGGGTGAAAATGCAGCTTTCCTCTAAACCAAAAGTTTTACACACTTTTTTTGAAAGAAGAAAGCCAGAGAATGGTCCCAAGCTTAATTGAGTAGCACAGAAAGAGCAATTCAAGGAAAAAAACCTATGCTTTAAGGTGGAATTTAATTCAGGAAATGAGAGAAACAACAGAAAAGATCCATGTTACGGTCTCCAGACCTCAAAGCCAAGATACAATGGAGAAGAGATTCTAATATAATTGCAGGAGTCTTAAATACAATATTAGGTATTATGTGACATTTTGTACTGTAGCCCTGTCTGATCCACTTCGAAGGATCCTGGCTACTGTGGGAGATTCACAGTGACTGGGCAAGGCAAACGTCACACCTCTCTTCAAGGAGGACAGGAAGAAGGACCTGGGAAACTACAGACTGGGAAGGCTAACCTGGGTCCCTGAGAAGGTTAAGGAGCAAATCCTTCTGGAAGGCAGTCCTGAGCACATAAAGGCCAAGAAAGTGACTAGGAACCATCAGCATAGCTTTACCAAAGGCAAATAATTCCTGACCAAATCTGCAGCAGATGTTGTTTAACATAACTGTAGCAAGGCTTTCAACGAAGTCTCCCACAATATCCTTCTAGCTGAATTGGAGAGATATGGATTGACAAGGTGGGTGGAAAACTGACATAACCACTTGACTCAAGTGATGGTCAAAGGACTGAAGTTCAACTGGTGGTGAAATGTTAGATATGTAAAAAAGTATCAGAACAAAGATTTATGGGGAAGAATCAAGGCTTTCCTTTGCTCAGCTAGCAGCACTCCAGACCACAAAATGCTCTCCTGGGATCATAGATAAATTGGATGTAGCCTTTGGCTATGCATCCAGAATTAAACTCAATAGATAAAACATACTTGCTTCTGATAGGCTTAAGTGCAGAGTTTGGCTGACACTGAGCTAATAAAAAAACACTTCTGTTTTCTGTGCACTCGTGCAACATAAGTGTGTCTTCTCTTCAGTAAAGTATTGCCCCGTGAAAGGACTGAGTATTTTTCAGATTCCTTGGCAAAATAGTTACACTTTGCAAAGACAATTGTTGACCATTTACCATTTACAATAGAAAGACTTCTATATATAAATATACAAATACATATATCCACAGATACAGAAGTGGTTTTCTTTTCAACAGACTGACATAGCTCGGCCTGTCATTTCTCATAACTACTGAGAAAAATCAGAGGTTAAGAATGGGATGACTGTGGTGAAAAAGACACATAGCTCCTAAAAGGAATGTCTGCCCTCAAACATCCACAAACTTGTTAGAGCTCATCAATGTTCCTTTCCATTCAGGCATGAGCATATTCTTGGCCAGCTGGCAAAAAACAAAAGCACCAAAGCAGAAATGATGTAGTCACATCAACAGAGGGACATGTTGGAGCTAATGAGTTTGGCCTTTTATTTAGCTTGGGCTAAATCAATGTCATGCTGTCGTTACTCCTCAGCTTTTAATTCAAACCTCGATCTGAGCCAATCAATTCAAAGTGGAAGTGAAGTAACTTGGCATCTGTCTGAAAAACACAATGTAAACACACACATAGGGAGCACGCTATGATGTGCCTCCCACTGGCATCCCAGACAAGTGGCTTTACTACGTTGTTCCTAAAGGTCATTTAAGGGAGTTTTACAGAACATCACCCTCCATTTTGCAGCAGACTGGAAGACTGCTGGAAGACAGAAGAGCATTGCTGCATGACCAAATGATAGGAACCCCTTCAAGCACACAGGTATGCAAGAGCCAGTAAAGAAATACCCCGCTACCTATTGCTGCTGTATCCGTTGTTTCCAAGTTCCACTGCCAATTGTTTAGTACTGTGCTGCCACCAATATTCTGTTTCCCCATCCTCCACCCCTGATTGACTTGATTGTTCTTGACTCATCTGAGGAAGATGATAATGACAGCAAAATTGCAAAGAGACAAAAAGAATGCTTACACTAGAAAACCTTCATTGGGCCTTCAATCCCATAGATTTAGTGGCTGAGATCTTTGCTATCCAACCTTCATGATCCAGTAATTTTGCAATGCGTTTATCTTAGTTACTTCATCTATTAAAAAAGCCAGCATCTCCTCAGGTTGATCATTTTGATAATTGGCCTTGACTGAAGAGGAACTACTGACATCAAGAAAGAAAACATCAGTGCTGTACTGTCAAATTTACAGATGACTTCTGGGCTTTCTCTGACATTACAAGATGATGAATTGACCTTTGTATGGAAAGAGATTTTGTCGAGTATTTTTCTTTGTGACAAGGGCAGCACTTAACAAATTAACTTACAATATCTACAAAAGATCTGCTGGATAGCCTTTTTTAGAGCCAAAGGTGGTCTTAACCAAACCCTAATCCAAATAATTTGCTCAGCCATTCGATTGCTAACCAAAGCCAGATGCTTTCAGTGAAATGGTAACTGATATGCAGACACTGACTTTTCAACTTACTGACCAACAGTATCAAAATATTCTTTTTGTTCCCAACTTTAACTATTATTTCTAGTTGTTGTGTTAATGTCTCCATAGAGACAGATTTCTCCCAACTCTCATGCCCTACAGCATGGTGGATGTGGAAGACCCATATTCAAAGTCTCTTCCCTGCCTGACACAAGGTAAACTGGGATGAAGTGGTGGTGTGACAGCACTACCTTTGATAGCCGTGCTCAGGTACAAGCCTGAACTCATAGAAGTAAATTGCTCGAATCTATTCAATGTTACTGGCTGTAGGAAGAGACCTACAGGCATCTAACCTGCACCTGAGTTTTCCTGCCAAAAGAGAAGCCAAGCAAAAAGTATCGTCTGCAAACCTGGGCTACAGCAAAAACAGAAGATTCAACCTACAATGACAGTGTCATTACAGCTTCTTATTTGTCAGCCACATCACATTACCAGAATTCCGTAAAACAATTCTTTTTTTTTCCTTCCAAAACTTCCCCCCCATTACAAAACAAAAGACAATGCATGTTCTGAACTGATTCATGTACGGGCTGTGGTTGAAAGGTTACACAGCCAAGGGTGATAGACATCTACAGGTCACTAGTTCATTCCATTTCTCTAGTTCAGGACACCTTTAACAACTTAATTCACATTCCCTCCTTTTCTTTTCCTTACCGCCTAAATCTGCGTAGACATGATTTAATTTCCAGTTCCTCCTACAAGTCAGATTTCTCCCAGATCCTTTAATTCTAAAAATTTCAGATTTAAATCTAGAAATTAGATCAGCAGTACCATATGTACTGACCATTTCAAAAAGTCAACCTTTATTAAATTGCATTTTCTATTACTTTAAAAATGTTATATACCATCCAAACAAAAAAAATAAAACCACACATTTAAATGCAGGGTTTAATGGTGACCATGTTGTTTGTTTAAGCATTGCCAGAAAATTCCTAATCCTTATAATAATTTTCTAGGTCAAAGTAAGATTAGGTCCACCATAGAACAGAAAACTGATGTCTGACAACACGCCTTAAGTTAACATCATTATTTGTTGTCATAGCTTTTTTTTTTTAAAGGAAAAGAATGCTTATAGATTAGAATTTTAAACGAAACATTTGAAAATAAGTCAAAATGTAAATGGTACATTTGTTTGTTTAAAAAAAAAATAATCTGCTCACTGGCAAAAATTAACATCTTCCTAAGTGTCTCCTTTCAGTGGCTTGTAGGAATAGCCATTCCCTAAGACCTCCTTGGCAGTGAGATTTAAAACTGGGTAACAGGAACAGATTAATCAACTTTTTGTATAACTGATTTCAGAGCAACTTGTCTGTGGGAAAGAGTCTGCAGCAGCACAACTGGATTTATTCCTAAGCGTTCAGTTCATTTCCCATTCCCAGGGGGCTGTTTTGCCCTCCCACTGACAGTCTCTGCTTAAAGACGATGACAAGTCCACTACTGGCAAATCCGTAACACCTGCCCCACAGGAGATAACTGAACCTACCTGGGTATGCTGACAAGGTTCAGTGTGTTACATAAAAATTGGCAGAAACAGCACACACCAGAAAGGTTTGAGAATCTACATCTATTTAAACTTGTATTTGTGAGTTGCTTTTGTGAGGTTCATTTTATCTGTAAGTGCAAGTCACTTTTATACAATATTTTAAGTAAAATCTGAGCCTGTACAGAATACCAAATTACCTGGCATCCCATGTGCTTTGATGTAAACTTACACCAATTTGCTGTGGTAGCTCCAGAACACGACAGGCAAGAACCGGCTTTATATCTCTGAGTGACCCAGGACTTTGGGGAGTTGGAAAAGACTGGCTGTTGACTAGTCCTCAGCTCACGGCATTGATTAGTACCCACTGCCTGAGGAGAGGTTTTTGCTTATCTCACAATTCAGGTGAGAACTGTATAATAAACTGCACACGGGTTAAAGCAAGTCAGCTGCGGAGCGCAGCTTTGGACAGCATGAGCTCCCCGCTCTGCAAAGCCACCTGTCACTCCTACCCACAGGAACCTACACTCACGGGAACCCGGTGCCAAGATTTGCAATTCCCACCTGAGGTGTGGGAGCAGGGCTGAGGCACTCCAAGGACTGTATCCAGCTGCTTCAGAATGGCATTTCTTCTCTTGCGACACCTGCTGATAATCTTTAATGCAGAACAGTCTGACTTTCAAATACTTTACAAAGGCAAAGAAATAAAACAAAAATCTGAAGAATTTTATATCCACGCATAGCTCTATTCTCCTCCGCTAACACCACTCTGGGCTGGTGCCCTACAAGTATACACCATGACACCTGTAGTATTTAAATGCAACAGATGTACTGGAATGCACACATGCCTTCTAATAGCACACACGCATTCTAATTCATATAAACATCTATGTATATATTCACAAGCATGTACAATCCCCAAAAAAATCTTGTCTTACTAATGTTGTGAAACTACAATAAAACAAAGAATATGAAAGCATTCACATACATTAGTGTATCTTTTCTTTCTGCTTCTGAACCTACTTTACTGCAGCATTCCTGAAGCAGATAACACAGTGTGCTCACATTAAACAGGTGTTTCTTATGCATTAGGTCACAGAAAAAATTAGGTTGGAAGGAAATGTGCTTTGGGTAAGTAGGAAGAAAATACGTGACTTCACCAGAAGTATCAGTAAGATTTCTTAAGCACAAACATACAGAGTCATCTGTAAATGTGTATCTCTAAGCTTCCTAAAATTCTTGAAAATCTGGCTCATGATCCTCAAAAAAGAGTACCATTTTCTTGCTACGTTTATTTTTTTCTGAGGATAGGACTCAACTCCTGTAATGAATAACTGCTTCCATAGAGCTATACTTGTCAGTGTAATTTCCATAGTCAGAATATCTTCAGAATACACTGTCTCCGACACCGAACCTACAAGACAATGTAAATCTGCCACGGAAAAATGCACATCGAGATAAGATCTGAAAAAAGTTTTTAAATTCAATTAGGAAGGTGTGCCTGCATTTCCAGACTCTCTCTTTGCTAAGAGAGAAATTGTCTTGCATAAACAAAGTGTGATAGACAAAAATGAGATTTGACTGCTCCATCTAGCGGCTCATTGAGCACAATTTTAATGGTTAAGAACATGTGGCCTAACGGGTTAAAAAGAGCCACGTGTGGTGCTTGCTGCTTCTCTCAGCAACACAGCAAAATAAATTCATAGCACCAAGCTCTTTTAATAGCATAACATAAAAATAATCTTCAAAAATGAAATAAAATTTCATGAAAATTTAATATAGTTAGGTCCATAAAAGTAGGTAAATATTTTTACATTTTTAATTATTAACTTATTTATTCTATTTAGTTAATAAACTTTAATACGAACAGCAAAGTTTTAGAAATTGTTCATTTGAATTTACAGTTGAAGTTACATTCATATTTGAGTTTACATTTCCAGTGAAAAGATATCCTACATTTTTAGCAAAAGAACCAAATTAATAAAGAGCCAACCATTAAAACATATACACTGACTCTTACCTATAAGAAGTAAGTAAGAAGCTCAGGTGTGACTCAGAAAGCCACTTCTAAAACAATCTAGAGCACCACTGATTTTTAGAGGGAAAAAGAAGTGTGTGCCCTCAAGTCTGCCCAAGGCTGTCCCATGGCAATTTTAAAAAATACCGAGAACTTATACCCTTTAGAAAACTGGTATAATAACATGAGCGAGTTGCTTTAAATAGAACATTTTTCCAACCACCATTTTGAGAATAACTAATTAGGATTGAAGTTCATATTGCAGAGGAAAGAATTACCAAATTGAGGACTAGGTTTCAAAAACTGGAACTTTAATTTCTAGAAATTAATATATACAATTAAATCATAAAATACTTGTGAGTTAAAATCAGATAAACATGTGATGTGCTTCATTTCTCCTTGCTACATGACTGAAAACATTTTGACTGAAATTACACGTATGACTGAGAGGTAGTCAAGGAATATAACCATTTTACTTCTTCCTCCACACACATAACTCCCACAACTAACACCAAAGATATATTAAGTTAGGACCCTATGTGCAATCAAAACCTCTATGTAATGAAAATTAAACATATGCTTAAATTCTTTACAGACCTGCGTTTAGAGTTGCAAAATAATCCCACGCTAGCTGTGGCCCAAGTGAAGCATATAATACACATTAAGTTAAACACCCTTTCAGTCAATACCAGCCCACTTTCCCTTCAAAGGCCATATTTGGATTTGGGAAGTTTAGATGAGCCACGCTGCTCCTGCACATTTCTCAGCTTCCTCCATGGACCAAGTTAGACTTGGTCCAATTTGCATACACGGTACAGCAAAGCCACAGGTCACAAAGTAAAGAATGCTGATATTTGCTTTTCTAAAATAGAAAAGGTTGTGTTTACAGACAGGAAGCAAATGTGAAAAGAAAATATTCTAAATAAAATGTATTATTAGAAGTTGCTTCACGGCTGGAAAGAAAGTGTAATAAAATATTCGATACTGAGGGTCTAAAAATATTGCTGTAGGTAGGCATTTACTGCGTAGCATCACAGCATTTCTGAGACTTACGCTCTCTTACAAAATACCTCTAAGGTTGAAAGTGTTTAACAATTAGAAAGCTCTTCATTATACTATTTTTTCAGTCAGTCAAGGGAATGAGCTGAGGGACTCATGTACGAGAGAGCGTCTGACCTTGGTGCTGGGGAATGTTATCGAGCACATCATGAGTGCCATCACATAGCATGTACAGGACAAGCAGGTGAGCAGGCCCAGTCAGCATGGGTTTATGAAAGGCAGGTCCTGCTTGACTAACCTGATCTCCTTCTATGACAAGCTGACCTGCTTAGTGGATGAGGGAAAGGCTGTGGAAGTTGTCTACCTGGACTTTAGTAAAGCCTTTGACACCGTTTCCCACAGCATCTCCTGGAGAAACTGGCTGCTCATGGCTTGGACGGGTGTACTCTTTGCTGGGTAAAAAACTGGCTGGATGGCTGGGCCCAAAGACTTGTGGTGAATGGAGTTAAATCCAGTTGGCGGCCGGTCACAAGCGGTGTTCCCCAGGGCTCAGTTTTGGGATCAGTTCTGTTTAGTATCTTTATCAATGATCTGGATGAGGGGATCGAGTGCATCCTCAGTAAGTTTGCAGATGACACCAGGTTGGGCGGGAGAGTTGATCTGCTTGAGGAAGGCTCTGCAGAGGGATCTGGACAGGCTGGATCGGTAGGCCGAGGCCAATTGTATGAGGTTCAACAAGGCCAAGTGCCAGGTCCTGCACTTGGGTCACAACAACCCCATGCAACGCTACAGGCTTGGGGAAGAGTGGCTGGAAAGCTGCCCAGAGGAAAAGAACCTGGGGGTGCTGGTTGACAGTTGGCTGAACATGAGCCGGCAGTGTGCCCAGGTGGCCAAGAAGGCAATAGCATCCTGGCTTGTATCAGAAACAGTATGGCCAGCAGCACTAGGGAAGTGATTGTCCCTCTGTACTTGGCACTGATGAGTGCACACCTCAAATACTGTGTTCAGTTTTGGGCCCCTCACTACAGGAAAGACATTGAGATGCTGGAATGTGTTCAAAGAAGAGCAACAAAGCTGGTGAAGGGTCTAGAGAACAAGTCCTATGAGGAGCGGCTGAGGGAACTGGGGCTGTTTAGCCTGGAGAAGAGGAGGCTGAGGGGAGACCTTATTGCTCTCTACAACTACCTGAAAGGAGGTTGTAGTGAGGTGGGTGTTGGTCTCTTCTCCCAAGTAACAAGCAATAGGACAAGAGGAAATGGCCTCAAGTTGCTCCAGGGAAGGTTTAATTTGGATATTGGGAAAAATTTCTTCACCGAAAGGGTTGTCAAGCATTGGAACAGGCTGCCCAGGGAAGTGGTTGAGCCACCATCCCTGAAGGTATTTAAAAGACGTGTAGATGTGGTGCTTAGGGACATGGTTTAGTGGTGGACTTTGCAGTGCTAGGTTAACGGTTGGACTTAATGATCTTAAGCATCTTTTCCAACCTAAACGATTCTATAATTCTATGAATCTATATTTTTAAGAAGCTAAACATGTACAAATGCAGAGATTGCAAGTCTTGGAGCACCTCAAAAGTAACTAATTCAACTCTCTTTCTTAACATTTAGAGCAGTTGGGTGTCTGCAGAGGGAGTGAACTTATTAACAGTTAGGCTAGCAGCATGTAGTTCCTAGCTGTCTACTATATGCATTAGCCAACAGATAATGACTGTTGCCTTACATTTTGCATATCCTGCTTGCAGACTTCCTATTCTCACAGCAAACTTATGCAGAAAAGACAAAAACAACTATCAAACTGAAAATAAAACTGTAAAACTCTGCCTTGTCCTTATGTGTTTTCAAGCGGAGGGGCAAGCCAAAACAAAACCCCTGTCTCTACTTGGACCAGAAGAGCAATGTGATCAGTTATCAGAACCGTTATATTAAGGTCTTAAAAACTGGGGGGGGGCAGTAACTAATGAAAAATTGATAGACCAGCAAGGTCCCATGCACACAACCATCAAGCTGTCATATCCTTTAGCGGTGGCTCCATCAGTCAAAAAAAAAAACCCATAAACAAAATTCAAACTGAAAAAATCCCAACCCAAAGGCTGAAAAAGGCTGTAAGATCTGGAAATCTGATCTTTTTATATGAAAGAAATAGCTGCACAAGGTCTTCATAAGCAGTAGCAGTATACATACATGAATCACTTTGTTACCTGATAGGAAAAGCAAGCAGGCAAACAAAAGGGTAATTTAGCTGATTAACAGCAAATTAATATGTAGAGAGAACAGGAATCTAGGCTCAACTGAAACCCTCATGGTAGGCAACTTGCAGTTAGCCACAAGAGAATGCAAGTGTGCCAAGTACTCTTGACAGTAATCTGGAATTCTGCTGGATAACAATAAAGGGAAGAAAAAGGTACCTAATAATAATACGTCCTTGCATTAAATAAGCATACTATTTTATTATCGTCAAGGCAAGTTGGAGTCTCAGTCATGGACCGAAATCTCACCAAGTCAGGCACTGTACAAACACAAAAAGAAACCCCAGACCCCACTGAACTTGCAATTTAAATGCAAGGCAAGAAAACAGGCAGACAAACAAATAAGAAACAATGACTACATTTATACCAGTGTATTAGTGCCAAGTCTTGGATTGTCTTTCTTGCTTTATCGTTAGAGTAATCCCTGGAACAGTTGTGCCCTGGGTCAGTTAGCACTCTCCCATTTATTTCTAGGCAGGAGACAGGCCAAGAATAAATCCTAATAGACAGCTTCCATGCAGCCTTTCCCTTGAGGAATGCAAGAGCTTCATCATATGGAAATGCGCCGTGTTTTGTTACTTGGCCAAAGATGTCAAAGAATGGCTCTTTAATTCACTAGTACAGCAAATATAGTCATGAGACCATATGAGATGTGCACATTTGAAAATATAACTCTTGTCCTTGGTATCGCAGGTGAAATGGAGACAAGAATCAACTTCAGTGATTCCAAAGTGTAGGTGGGGAGTTCTTGATTGTGAAGTTCATATATTGTACAGAAGGAGAAAGAAGAGAGGAAGAAAGCGCTAGAGCAATGCAAAAACACATGAGCAAAGACGGGAAAACAGTTTTCAGGAAGACGTTCGGAATGGACAGGAACAGAATGAAACGATGCGTATTTAGTCAAAGGAAACACAGACATTTCATAATTATTAACCTTCCTTCTGACACAATCAAGTTTTTCCTAGAGGCCATTTATCAGCACACTGATTTTAGAAAGCTCAAATAGGCCAGTCTATCTACTCAAAGTTGTGCTGAAAGAAAGAAACTGGAATAGTTCCGGTGTATTACAGTAATTAAGTGCATTATTATAAGCAAAAAAAGGTATCAAAGGTATCAGAGAAATATTAACACAAAATACTAACCAATAATACTCAGTACCATACGATATAACCCCTGTTTGGACTCAATATGATTTAGGATGATGAGAATGAATACACTGAATCCCTGTAACTAAGAAAAGGAAACAGAATGAACTTTTTCAGAAAATAACAGAATCAGATCCTTGTTTGTTCTTAGTTAACTCTATAATTAACTAAAATTAACTCTGAAACTAATAAAAGTGTATGTATTATTCTATAATAAGCCAATAATTAATTTACCTTTTTCTTTCACAGGCTTTCATTTTTCACCCAAAGGGAGGCAGCTTCCCCATACAGGTGGAAAAAAGCAAAAGGTTTGGATTTCAGTCCCAAGACCTAAACTCATCCTTCAGTACAGTGCACAGACCATCCACAGTTATGTAACTTTACCAAACACAGTTTGGTTCGTCCTTCACAGCTCACCTTTTCCTCTAAGCTCTCAGATCAAAAGAATAACAGTAAATCCTGAGTAGCAGTTCACATAACTTTTATGGTATACCAAAAATATATGCATATACAGAACACTCAACAGTAGGACAGAGTCTGGGGAAAGGGTCATCCTCTGGCTATAACGTGATGCCATGCCATGCTTCAGGCTGGCTGAGTTTTAACTCCAGTTCACTGCACAGCTGCATTTTAAAAAGTGCTCAGCAGCTAAAATTAGGGCAAGTTTTTCAAAAGCTCTCAGCTCCCACTTAGACCCTTAAAAAGTGTTCCATGACCCACAGCTCCCACTGCTCTTCCCGCACCTGCCACCTCCAGTGGTTTCTGTATGGAAAAAAAAATGAATGCTGAATGTTCTTGAGAATTGGTCTTTCATGGAGAAACCTAGAGAAGTCCTGGGTTTCTCTACAGGTTCAAACACTGCACAGCTCCTGAAATTAAAGCTACGCAGTTTGTCAGGTGTTAAGTCTCTTTGAACATATAATCCTAATTCCTCCATGCTTTAGTATCCCCCGTTTTGTAATGACAACGCTTATCTTACTACTGGACAAATTACTATTAGGACAAATTCGTTGCTATTTTATGAATTAGATGTGCAGGGGAAAGGTAAGGGACAAAAAACAATTAATAAAATAATGAACGTGAAAAATCAAGCAACACAGAAGACAGAGCACATTAATAGTAATGAAACATAATGCCTTGCAAACTGCCAGAGATGTAAGAAAGAACTCGATTTAACAGTTTGTGACTTCCTTTTCTTCCATGTCTCTTGATAAGTCAAAATGTACATTTGTTGTTTCCTTTTCAAAAACCAGATTGTTATTACATAAATTTGCACTGGAAATGGCTATCAAATATCATTACTTAAAGGGTGACAAAAAAAGATAAGCTACAGTCAGAAGTACTGTGGATTTAGCCCCAGATTTCCCCACCTTGGCCCAGAGCCTGCCAGAGGAACAGCAGCAGTATTTCTAACACAGAGCAATTTCAATGCAGGCTATGAAGAAATTGATTTTTATTTCCAGGAATCCTCTATTTCAACTGAGTAAGAAATTATGATTACAATTATCCTTAATTTTGCTTATCTGTCCTCAGAGTTGACACGGTTTCTGGCACCGAGCTTCAACAGTATGACTTTTTTCCTACTCATGCTCAGCTTTTTTCATTTGCATATGCATGTATGCACTTTACATAATACCATACACACAAAACAGATTTCTTACTGCCCAACACTAATTTAACAAGCACTTATTTACAACTCCATAAGCACTGTAAATAATTTCAGCTACTCAAAAGCATTGAATATTGACAGCATTGAATAATGTTAGCACTGATCAAAATTCTGAAACTAGAGCCATTTTAGATTCTATTTTCATTAAAATTTGAATCAGATGTAGATCTAAATTGCACAAGGACTAGAAGATAAATTGGAACTAATTTCTAAGAACTAACAATCTTCCTAGCAAAGGTATTTTATTTTACACTAAATTAAATCTCAGTCACGTTTCTAAACAAATTTAGCTCTTTTTAAAACTCTGTGCCCAACTCTCCATGCAAACAGATGTTAAAATATGCTAGCAGATGTTACAGTATAACTTGACTTGCCTACACTCCAGATTTAAAATACCTCAGTGAAAAAGCTTAGCTAAAAACATTTAAAACCAGCCTCCTCTTCTCTATAGCCTTTTCCTGATGTTTTCTTTTGGTCCATTTATACACCCTGCCACACATGTGTGGTTTCTCTCTTAGCCCACAAGCTACCTTCCTTGCCAACAGCGCTACAGCACTTGGAAGAAATCACTGGGGCCGGGATTTAATTTATGCTTTCCTTCCCCTGGGAGCACCCCTAAGCACAAGCGCCCAAAGTGGCACTCGAAACACCAGAGGAAGACAGAGGAAGGGGTCAGATCCTCTCCTCCTGGAGCCGAGCCAGCACCAACACATTCGTCTGCAAACCATAGCGTCCTTTTCTCCTTCTGACCTCCAGGTCCTCTCCTCCTGGTCGCAATCCCCCTGCCTCACACCTGCGCATACACCAAAATCCCAGCAAGATAGGGGCAGGGCCCCCTAACACTTTCTAACCAGAAGGGTAATGTCATAAGAATGAAATGAAATTGGGTCGCTCTGTTCCTCCTGGTACTGTAAGAAAGGCATTATGAATGAAACAATCACATCTTCACTGAAAGTAGCTGGAATGTCATCTCAGGAGGTTTTTTTCGAACAAGACTCCAACTCTATCATGCTCTCCTCACTCCCGATTAAATCCACTAGCAAGTATACAAAGTGAGTTTTACTTAGCTTTTTACCATTTTGCTGACAATATGCGAGTGTTAGGCATATTTTCAAGCCTAAATGGTGTGAACAAAATACACATTTAGGCAAATACGAACAATGCAAAATGTAAAACCATTAGCACATCTATTTACATAAAAGTACATGAGCAGTTTTCAGTACCTCCTCACATTGTTCCAATTTCCAACACTATTTTATCTTCCAGTTTCAAAGACTGAATGACAGAAGTCTAGAATATCTCTTGTATCTATCACGGGATAAAAGAAGTTACATACAACCTCATCTGGACACAAATCTACTAGTTCTACATAAATCATTGATTTTAAATTTTAAAGAAAATTTTTTTTCTCAAACTTACTCCAAATCTAATTTGCATTCTTTATTGGATGGCAGTAGGTAGAAGCTGTTCTCAGTTTTAAAATGAGGTCTGGATTTCATTTGTAATAGTCTGGTTTATGTTATTCCAGCAAGTCTTTGAAGCGAGTATGAATGAAATTTATGCCTTCTTATAGGACTCCTTTTGCCTTGCCAGGACAGTGTTATCACTGGAAACTCAATCCACCTAATGTTCAACTATTACGGATTTCAGAATAAGGAGTCTCCTACAGCCTGTATTAATAATAGGATGAAAATATTATCAGCAATCAGTAATAGCGTCCTGTAAAGAGTGCAGATTTTTTTAAAAAAGACATTTGAGATGACCTTTTTGGACACCTAAACAGTTCTTTCTCTAGATTTACTCCAACATGGAAACAACTCAACATAAATCTTTGGGTCCTCTGCCGAAGGGACAAAATCCCACTGGATTGCAAAAGACATTTATTTTTTGGAAAGAAAATATATCCAGGGCTTGTGAATTATTTTGTTAATAATTTTGAAGAAATACATATTAAATGGTTACAGTACATAGCAGGGGATGTCCTAGCTAAATTAGCTTTCTTTGTATTTAAGAACATCACTTTTAGAAGGTTTTTTGTGCTCAGAAGACAAGGTAATGCAATCCTAAACAGCGTTTCTAGGAAATGCAAATGTTAAAAACTAACTTTTACACAGTATCTACTTTATAAGTCGTTTTTGGCTATTGATTTTCGATACAGTCTTACTCATTCTACCCATACCTTACATTTCTATAGGGTATCATTTTCTTTTAAACATCTCTGTAAGCTGTTTTCCATAGAAAATTTCTATTTTAGCTGTTCAATATAGAATTGGAAATAGTACATCTTTATTACTCAGTTGCTGATTGCTTTATATTGGCACTCACCAAATGTGAACATTAACTTTAAGATCTTGGTGTTTCTTGGTAAGGCTGTTCAAAGTTAAAAATTTTATTTGCTATAATTCTATCTTTCTAGCTCCATTTTTATTACTTTGGCACCAGATTTCTGACTGAGCTGATATTTAGATAAGAGAGGATGGATTCCAGACCCTCCTGGGCTTATAAACTAAAGCACTATAACTAGGGACCTGTGCAGTATCTCTCCCAAATTACAAGCAAAGCACTGAAGGAATGGTGGGTGAAATTCTGTTTGTAATGATGCTGCTAAATTGCAAAGAATGGGATTCTGACCTTGGTTACAATAGGGGCATTTTTAAATTATTTGTATTAATTTTTTAACACTAAACCCTTTTACTGTGGCATTTTTTCTTTTAAAATATTGAGGGATTTCTAAAAGATTTTCTTAGGTAATAAAATTTCCTGCCTTTCTATCTATTCTTATGAAACATAGCAGATTTTTTCAGGTACTGATGAAAATTTAATTCTAGAAGTAATTGGATACTTTACTACCAAAAATGTTTCTGCTTTCTCATTTGTATTCACATTTCCCAGCTCTTTTTCTGTACTATACCCCCAGCTTCAAAGGCTTTCCACTTCTTTTCCCATGACAAGGATTGTAAAAGTCATATCAAGATCGGGCAAAAATAACATTAACAGCTAGATCTCACAGCTATTAAATTAATAAATTTATTTCTGTAATTAATGTGTTGCATACCCATACACACACATATATATACATATATACACATATATATGTGTGTGTCTATAAATTCTGATTAATAACACGGTGCTAGCTTACTGACAAGTAGAGATAAGGTCTCAAGGAATGCTCAACAATGTTAACCAAGTACTGAGTTGGCAGTGGTCAGACAGGTCCCTAACATACTCCTATTTATAATTTTTATTCAAATACAGTGAGGTAGCACTGTGATGCGATACAGACCAAGGCCTCCACTGTCTAAAGGGGGAGCCTAAATATCTGTCTTGGAGGTAACCAAGAACTTGATTCAGTTATCGAGAACATAAGCATTTAGCGACATTTTAAATCCTCTGGGATTCGTAACACTGAAGGTAAAAAATCCAACCCTTAATGGTTAACAACACAACGGGAAATTGGTCAAAAGCTGAGATCAGTGCCATGAGCCTGGAAGCAACCATCGAAAAGTTTTATTTACAAAGGACCATTATAGAGCAAACTATATCAACATATTGATATCAGTATCAATGACTTTCAGCCTGGACTTGACTTTCACATCAATGACCTTCCAGTTTATAATGATACCCCTCACTGAATAAGGGAAATCCTTTCTACTTCATAAGCAACCTCAAATTGATGCACATAAATGAAAGCTAATAACAAAGATGGAAAGGATATGCTGTATTACAGACTGCTACTACCAACAGAGGAAGTCAAGGAAAATTACACAAATCCAAATGTCAGCATAAAACATTGTCACAAAATAAGGGAAAGAGATGTGTTCTCTTAGAAAGACAGAATAGTTGAGACTGGAAGGGACCTCTGTAGGTCCCTAGTTCAAACCCCCTTGCTCAAAAGCAGGGTCAGCTAGAGCGGATTGCTCAGGGCCTTCTCCATTTGGGTTTTTAGCATCTCCAAGCAAGGATGGAGACTGTACAATGTCTCTGTGTGGTATGTTCCAGTGTTTGACAACCCCCACAGTCAAAAAAGTGAGGGGTTTTTTATGTCTAAGTGGAATCTGGATTAAGATTTCAGGGGCATGATCATCATCCCTCCTTAAAAATGAGCAGAAAAGCAAACTTCCATATTTTGAATGGAGAAGTTAGGGCTTAGAAAGTTAAAACAAGCAGCTATTCAGAGGGGATAAGAGAGAAATGTTGTCTCTTTTTATATGTGTACCTGGAGCTTTAGGGGATGTCAGGAGACCACAACATCAGATAAAGACAGACAGACAGGTTAGCATATATGAATCAAAGACATGTCAGGAAACAGTGCCAGGAACTAAAAGGCAATGCAGACAAGCCGTTGGCATTTTGAGTACGAACACCAGCAGAAAACTTTCAAGTTTCACACATAGATAATTAAACTAAAGAGCTAAAAGCTAATTCCAAAGACACAAAAAGCCTTGAGCTCACTGTAGTGTCACTTAAAGACAAATTGGGGTTATAAGACAGTTGGTAGGTTCTACCATAGACTTTTCTGATGATGTTTATTTTATCTGTTCACCATTCATGAATTTGATTAACTTCTTCAGCCAGAAGAAAGGCTTTGTTTAAAAGCACAGAGAGTACTACACTTATTCCTTACTGCTGAGTGTTACCATCAGCAGATGAAGGCAAACTGAAATAACAGATTTTAAACATACTTGTAAGCTTGGGAGCAAATTCATCTAGACAACAAGTTAGGCAATTCTCATTTCTTTCCCATATATCACTCCCCTTGCCCCATATCCTGTCCTTGTTAACAATGAACTCTGGCAGATCCTCGGTATTTTATTAAATGTAGTAAAATTTTGCATATCTTAAGTCTGAGGAGTCAGTAAGATTAGGATGCTTTATAATGGTCTTCTCAGATTGTTACAGAACTCACTTTCCATTTCAATTCATTTACAGAAAATTATTCTGCATACAGACAAAAGGATGAAGCAATGACCAAAGGAGTACAGATACTATCAAGAGAATAAACTGGAACCCTTAAATTCTGTCAGTTCTAGGTGAAAGAGGAAAGAGAATGAGAAAGAAACCCATCAGTTGATGCTACCTGTAACCACCTCATCTAAGAATGCAAAAGGAAACATTGCAAACCAAATGTAAACAGGTATAAGACACTTCTCAGCTGGAAAAAAAAGAAAGGTAAGGGGAAAAACAAAGGTGTATGTTTAAAAAAGAGGCAAAAGATAGAGAAAAATACAGATTTTTTTTTCCCCAAACCATGGCCATGTGCATAATAGACATAAAGGTCCTTACCTTTTTCACTGACACTTTCACTTTCTATCTCCACATCTTCACAGCTAGTATATTCTGGTGTTGATGCCCCTTCTTCCTCTGAGCTACTAACTGACATCTGCCTTTTCTTTCCGCCTCTTTTTGCTCTATGAGGCTTTGGAGGGGATGGCCGCACTGATTCCGACTGGTCAGAGCTAAGGGAATCATTCCTTAGCATGGTCTCCATTTTTTCCCGCTTTGCTTTTCGCATGAGAATAGCAGAGCTAGGATCAAGGCGGCTCTGTTTTTTAAAGGAATCGTGGTTCTTGTATTCTACGTGTTCTATAGGAACTGGACTATGCCTGGGAGTTGGTGGGCTATGATTAGTTAATTGTTTAGAAACAGAAATTCTTACATCACCTGTTCTGTCTATAGAGTACGACCTCTGAGTTTCCACAAGAGATTTTCTGTCCTGAGTTCCCTGTAATTGTGAGCGTTTTCCTAATTTATTCTCAGGTACCTCCGCTTCCTCCATTTCTGTATGTGGCAAAGCTACATCACTGTGTCTTCTCTCGTGCCGTGCTTTAGAAACTTTTGCATGCATGCGCATCTGCTGTTCCTCAGGATGTGGTTTTACAGGATATCTTGCCAGATTGGGGTCACTCCTGTAACGGGTATGATACTCATCTTCCTTCCTTTGTTTTTCATCATCAGGCACTTTGCCTTCCTCAACTTTCTCTGGCAAGTCAGGGTAGTCCTGTGACTTGCCTTTCTCCAGTCTTCTACCTTCATGCCGTTCTTTACGCTCCCTGTCATCTGCTGGTCCTTCTTTTTGAAGTGAGGATTTTGGCACACGCTTACGTTCACTCTTTAAACCTTTGCCATTCTGGTCTGAAACCAATATTGTCTTCTTCCTACAATGAAAAGGAGTACAATAATTTGAGGAATTGAATGCAAAATAAAAAAAATTGTGTACATTGTTATGGTAAATAATTATAAACCAGAATAAGCTATGGCAAAACATATAGAAAGGTACTGGATCCATTAATATGAATTAAATCATATATTAATCCTTCCAGCTACTTTCCAATAGCAAACAACTTCCAGAGTCCACAAAAACATAAATTACGGCTGGTCCAATTAATGTGTAAAATCACAAAGAATATTAACATGGATAAATGCAGATAAGAATAATTTACCCCTGTAAGTAGGAAGACTCAAAGTCGTCTTGG
Organism: Calonectris borealis; assembly: GCF_964195595.1. Lineage (NCBI taxonomy): Eukaryota > Metazoa > Chordata > Aves > Procellariiformes > Procellariidae > Calonectris > Calonectris borealis. The sequence goes on along the minus strand of NC_134314.1, from coordinate 34,581,848 downwards.
TAGTAACTGCAGCACTATGACAGAGTATTGAAGTATGTTCTCCATTTTTCTGCAGCAGTCATGAGGGTTACAGACTAACCACATATACACAATTCACTTCAAGCACCCTGACAGTATAAATATAAACACCACCAAATGGAGTATCTCCCACAATGACATTACAGAAAGAATTAATATGGATATAAAAAAAATGCAAAAGAGACTATATCCAAAAACAATAATACTTGACCTAGTTTGCTTTATCTTATTAAAACTCTAAAAAGAAGTGCCCATTTCATAAGCACATAAAGAAAAGCAAATTGACTCTTTGAGATAAATTAATGGCATTCCTTTCTCTGGTAATAAAAGAGGATGAAAAATGTAATTTATTTCTCTATACAGCCAAAGCACAAAACAATGAATAATGAAGCCGGCCGGAAAATTATGGTGTCTCCTCTTTCATCTTCTGCTTTGGGAGAATAAGCAAGCCGAAGAATCATAAAATCCCCTTTTACTAGATATTTTTATTTCTCTCATCATTCCAATTGTCCTTTTGTTTACCAGTTCACATATGAATCCATCGATTTTGAAGAAGACTGAACACAGTTATACACCTGCACCAGGACAGTCACTAGGAATTTGTTTTGAATCTTCCCTTCCACAACTGATATGTCTTCAGATTGCATATCACAGATTTTCACAGATGCATCTGACAGGCCAGGCAAAATTAGATATGACCCAAGTTAAGCTCCTGTCTCCTTTTTCTCCATCTCCTGAGTTTTTGGCAATAAATGGGACCTGAGCTTACCACAGATGCTCTCCATTCAGAACCCTTGGACTTCATTTGAAAGTCTCAGTGACAAGTAGAGAACGTTATTATTGTATAATTAATATAACCATCTCACTTTTGGACAGCAAAGCAGAAATAGAAAGCATATTGCTGCCCTAAAATTGTCCTTCAGCTGAGTGATGACTGCTCTGGGGGCCTTTCCAGTGCTGGGGCAAAAAAGTCAGCAGAATCAGGGGAGGGCACCATGTGTTCATGTACATCACACATATACATAACACTAACCTGAGTTTTGGTACAGTTAAACCCAGACAGACCTCACCAACACAGTAAGTTACCGGCCACTGCTCATCATCCATTTTCAACTTCAACAGCTATGAAAAAAAAAATCATCAACCATTCTGGCCAAGGCAGAATCGTCTACGGCAGACTCTTGATTTGTTGCCACAGGCTCCCTCCTCAACTGCTCTGCCATCTAGCAGCCAAAACAACAGCAACTGCTTCATCACATCAGCCTCTCTGGATTTGCTACTCCTCAACCCGTTCATCACAGTGAATTTCAGCTCAGGAATTTACTCATTTACTCACTTAAAATACAAAAGTTTGCTTCCGTTTGGCTTTAATCTTGCATACAACTTGCTCTGAATTCAAGATGATACTATTGCTGATCTTCATGAATGTTTACTTTGCAGGTGTAAATGAGCTTTTTTAACAGTTCCTGTTTTATTATCAAAAATAATACAATAATTGATAAAAGATAACACATAAGGATATCTGACAGAACTCCAGAGGGTGGGGTTTTTGTTCATTTGGACAGGGGTCGGGGGGTGTTGTTTTTTTAAATACTAAATTATTTCATCAAGTTAAAGGTTTGCTCTTTGTTTAATAACTTTAAAACACCTGCCAAATTTAAAGTTTAGAAGTAACCTACAATGCTATATTAAAAGTGTACACCAAAATGCATTGAAGTACATGGAAATATCCCTAAAATTCAATTTTCTTTTTTCCTCATTTCTGCTGCACAGATCAAATCAGACAATGTATTTGCTAGCTAACATTTATCCTTCCCTGGTCAGTAAATCAACTTATTCTTTGTTTTTACACAGTTATAGACACACACAAGGGCCAACTGACAGCCTTGTATAATATTATTGAACTAGCATTTATAATTGTGAGGCTCTATCAAGACAGAAAGCATTACCTTTCTCTTGGAGGTTCACTTCTAGACCTTGATGAAACTTGCTTTTGGTCCAGGCCCATAGCTGGCTGCGACACTTCTGCTCCTTTCCTACGGTCGGACTGCACACTGGAAGAAGAGATTTCCTGTGATGAGGCAGTTGCTGTACTTAAAGGAGTCTGTGATCTCGATCGCTCTTGAAGTCTTGCTTTCTTTTCTCTTGGTGCATCCGAGCTTCCACCAGTTGCCGTATCACTCAGTGCTCCGTCCTGGCTGGGTGAGGGCTGTGGTCCACTTCCAAAAAACCATGCTCCGGATTTCGTTAGGATTTCTTGTTGCTTTCGACATAAATTGCATACCCACATAACCTAGTTGAAGACAACAAGAAGAGTCAGTGCAGCTACCCCTCAGACCCTGAAATGCATGCTCACTATCACAGAGCAGGTATGATCTCTCGCTCTCCTCTAAACTGGTAAGGTTGGTGCTCGTGACAGGACCCAGAACATGCTTCTCCAAGCAGTGACTGCACTGGCTAGAGCCAAGCATCCTACAGGCACATGCTATGCGAGCTTCTCCAAAATGTGCTGTCAATATATGTCAGTTCTACCTGTAGCAATCCCCCCTCAGCCCAGCCCTAGGCTCTCTTCTGAATAAACACCAACAACACGACCAACGCTTGTTGCTGGGGTTGATGCAGTTGTGGGGGTGGGTTGGGTTGTTTTTGCTGGTGTGGACTGCTGCCAGGACAAGCCTACCAGACTGTAAACGGGACTTGTACCTCGGGTGGTTGAGTCCTGCCCAGCTAACTCCCAACCTCCGCCGCCACAGAAAACTGACACGGTATTTCCCTTTAATTAATTTTTCTCATGTAACATAACTCAACATTATCCTGCAAATAAATTCAGCACTTACTGTGCATGGTTTTAGCTACATCCACAAGAACTACTTACCAGAGATGTAAGGTAAGACCTAAAGAAACCTACTAATAGAGAACTAAATGCACCAATGAAAAAAATGCAAAAGTACCGTATTTTGTACTACTTGGAAATGATCATTTACCATCTCTTTGAGTTATGGCTGTAAATAATAAATAAATAAATTAAACATGTGTCCCTGGCAATCACAATTAAGCTATGTACATAAACGGTGCTTCTTAAGATTTTTTTAATTTTTTTTTTTTTTATTTCAGATACACAGATAAATAGGAGCACACACAGTAAAGCGAGACTCTATGTTTCAAGTCTATATATAGTACAAGACAGTCTTATGTACAGGAGTAAATCACCAGAGAAAAATAAAAGGACTCTGAAGTGTGTGAATATTTAAGAAAAATTGAGACAAAGACAAAAGGAGTTTTGAGGCAGAAGAACAAAAAAGGCAAAATGCATGAAGAATATACAAGAGGTAGGAATTTTGTCAGAAATAAAAATAGAGATGAGAGGAAACAAAGCTGACAGCTAATAAGGAAAATGGTACAGAAAATTTTTTAGTTTAATGTGGAAAGAAGTAAAAGAATGGGTAAAATTGTAAAGAGGGTAAGAAGGATGACAAAAGTTGAATGAAAAATATGCTTAAATTATTTTGTGTAAAACCAGGAATGATGCGACAGTCACAAAATTATACAACACTTTTAAAATTAAAAGGAACAGAAAAAACAATCACTTCAGGGAAGAAATTGCAACAGGAGAAAGCTCTGGTACTGAGCTCTCTTATTGTCTGGCCTGGGGAGGAAGTACATTGCTTACATGGTATGATGAAAATTTTAGGCATTTTACATACTTAACATAAATAAACACCCTAGAATAGACTATCTGTTTAGGTCTGAAGACTACATCAGAACTTCCAATATCATTTCTGCACTGTTTGACCAAACCATACCGAGAAGACATCCAACTCTTTTCCCTGCATCTGGATTGTGCCTTTATCAAAACATGACTGTTATATTCCTTCTATTTAAGAAGGATAATAAAATACCTATTAAAATTTTAATTAATTAAAAAAAAACTTAATCAAAAGCTACAGTTATTGCAACAGTGGCACAAACATGTATTATGATAAAAATAGATAACCCTCAGTAGGATAATAGGAACAGCGACTTTGACAAAATAAATGCTAGTCCTTTAACAAAAAAATCCCTTGATTCCAAAATGTCTTTTTTCCTTCATCTAGTATACCTCACAAAACAGAGATTCAGTTTATCAGACTATCTGTTCTAACAGAATAGTTTTTTAGTCTATCTGGTATTATTATTACAGGTATTTAAAAAACCAGCGAGACTAAAAGGAAAAAACCCCACATTTTATAGACTCTGACACAATTGTTAGCTCATTAGACAGCAAGAGTGTCCACACACGTGTCTGTATATAAAATCTATGTCAATGCTATAAACCAAAGTCATTAATGAAAAATATGTCATTGCCTGTATTTTATCAGTGTACAGGGAAAGTTGAAAAACATGTTAATAAAAAAATAAATCAACTAGAGTTTGTTTAAAGGAAGGATAAGGAATACTAAAGTAAAATTTAAATATTCTAATTAAATTACATATGTGTGTATGTATGCAAGCACATTTAAATGCATAAAGATGATAACAGATTCATTTACAATTTAACGTATTTGATCATTTAAAATATATATAAAGTATGTAATAAACTTCAAGAAATTACCATTAATTTACATAATCACCTTTGATATTGTAATTCATTTTATGTAAAACATTATGAGAACCAAACAAATAGGAATAGCTAATGCACAAATAGACACAGAAAAATACAGAATACAGAAAGAAGAAATACTATACATGTAAATACAAAACCATTTTCTTACAGCTGTCTTTAAACGGTGCAATTTGGACACAACACATACCAATCACCACAGATTACACATGTAGGAAATCTGCATTATACTCACATGGAAGCTACACTACCATCCCTGTTTAGGAATCTCTTCAGGACTTAATAAATACTATGTTTGCCTTGAGATATATTCAGTCCAAAAGGAAAAATAATAAAAGCTTTTCTTTAAGAGGGAAAAAAAACCCAAAACTTGAGGTGACAGAACAGTTTCAGTGACAAAACTGTATATTGAAAAACATTTTTAGAGAAGTATGTGGAGCAAGCAATTCAGCAGCATGCAGGAATTATATCCTGATTGAATATACTGGGATGTGGTCCAAACTGATCTAAACTAAAGCAGGTCTGTGTAATAACTTATCTTAACAATCCACAGATGTTAGGCAACCAAACAAATGCTCTGATGAAGGATTACAGTTCTCTAATGTGGCTTCTGGACCTCCACGTGATGCATCAGTAAAATAAAGAGTGTTAGACAATTTTACTCTGGCCTGTCACTTCAAAAATAGTTTCTGTTTACTCTTTTCTGGATGGTGAGCTCTGATGCAGTGCTACAGTAAGTCACCTAAGACATCCAGAGTCTGGTTTTTGTTGTTGGGTTTGTTTCTGGTTTATTGCATCCTTGCATAGGTCAATGCATATCTGCACATGAAGCTATTAAAGAGAACCAGTAAAAGGGTGCTCCTCATTCAAAGGGTTCATATGCATGGCTCTGGAAAGATGTGCATTTTCACAGCATAGCAAAGGGTTCTGGGCTTTACTGCTACGTAACAAAAACAAAGTGGCACATAACAGGACTCAGCGGAGGTGCATCAACAGTTCCCACACAGATTCACGTGGAAACTTTACAGGCTGCGTGAAAACATGCTAGAAGGATACCGTGCTTGCCTTCATGTGGAATATGGGGTATTTCATTCAGAGAAAAAATATTCCTCAAACTTACTCTTACAGGTACTGTTGAATGCGATCCACAATGAGTAGGAACAGTATTCCTGTACTAACACAACATGAAATTCCAACTTGAAAGAGCCCATAGTAAACAATATATACAACTATATACACAGAGAAAAAGAGCATTTTCATTACAAAAATAAGAACACTTCTTCATGATTACATATTTCAAAACTGCATTTTAGAATGCAGAAAAAGGCTTTTTTCAAATTCAAATTTGGAGACTTTCAAACATGCACTGGGAGGCTAAAGTCACATTAGGGGGGACACAAGCTTTATACCAAATTTGTGTGACACATGCTAGGCAAAACTCAGGCTAAGGTTAGAGCAAGTTCCCCAAATCCTTCACCCAAGCCCGGATTCTGAGGAGACTCCATAAGGAGCACACTCCTTCACGCTTCATGAATTTAGAAATGGCAAACCCACAGTTACACTGACTCCCATGCATGCCGCTTCATCTCTGTACAACAAATTAGGTAACAAGTGTGCTAATATAACAGGCCACGAGCTACTCCTTACTTAATCTTCATGCTATCCTAATTACTTCCCTTCTGAAGGGTGTATACACAACATCTTTTCAGTTTATTCCTTTTGTTAATGTTCCTTTAGCCACCTTCATCTACGCACTTCTAGAAGACACTAGTTATTTCAGACAGATCTAATTAGGCAGATCCTCTTCTCTGCCTGAGACACCATTCACTTCAGCAGAGCTCTGCCACCATCCTACAAGTTATCTCTTGAAGTCAGAGGGAAGAAATGTTACCAATTTGCTCTTAGGAAACTATTCATTCACAGAATTAAGTTAGACTATGTATCACTTAATGATTCTGGAATAATATAAAACATGCAGCAAACCATGAAATTAGTATACAGCATTGCATTTTTCTCTTTTGCTATATCCAAATGAATTCTGTAATAAAACCCAAGCTTAAGTGTCATGACGGCTTCACTCCATTAAAATATAAATAAATGAAGCTGAAAATCTACTTGAATCCTTACATTAGTCCAAAATCTAAATAAGTAAACAACTCTACCCTCCCAATGAAAATGTGCTTGTGAATCCAAGCTTTAATTAAACATATTTTTCAAAATTTTACAGACAGCTGAGTTCATCCAATGGCTCCTGGTCACCAAAAGGGAAGATCTTCTCCCCACCTCCCTCCTCTCTTGCTCTTCTTTCTCCCTGTTCGGGTTTGTCCTCTCCCTTCTTTGTTCCCAGCTTCACCATACTGCATGTTCCCTTGTATCCCCTCCCTCGACTGTCAGGTCCTCCCAACAGCCACTTGCATTTAAAAACATATTAGAAATTTATCTGTATTTTTAAGTTGGTTTCTTTTTTTCTCACATCTATTTTTCTCATGGTGGGGTATGATGAGTAGTGAAATCATGTGGCTAGGAACAGAGGCAAATGTGGGGAACAGGATGTTTTCTCTACGGCAGTGGCTCGTTGGCTCCTGTTAAACTACATCTTGAAATGACACCCATACTAGTACATTAAACTTGCACAGAAACATTTTTGAGCACTCATGCCGAATGACATGAAATAACTTGCATCTCTACTAGGATCTCTGCTCGACTTCAAAGCAAGGTGGCTGCATACAAACTGCCTCCCGGAGATAAGCCTCGGAGCACCCCAACTCCCAAACCACCAGGATAAACTGATGAGAAAGTGCTGGTGGGCAGAAGACCAAGAGCGTGCCAAGCAGCCTTCTGCTGTTTTATTACTTAGATACTCTAATGCCTAGGAACAGTCCAGATTAGGTTTAATTTGTTATTAAAAAAAGCAGCCTAGGAGCCTAGGTTCTGCTTTTGCTGTAGCCTCTCCTCTAGACTGAAGGGTTCAAAAGGACAGTACTCTGTCTGTTCTCTACTGTTCTGTCTCCAAGCAGAAAGAGGACCGCTTTGCCCACACTGATGTTCATATGACGTATGGGGCTCAGCCATTTCAGGACTGTGATATAAAGCCATTTTAGCACTCTGTGTTCTTCCATTGCTGTTCAGAGCAGTTTTTCTTCATAACTTAGGTTTTCAGCTTGATATTTTTATCCTGGTTTGGCAAGAAAATGAGGTTTATGCTGACAGCTGATGCGTTTCTTCCCCCTTTTCTCCCCACACCCTCCAATAATGTTTTAACCCACTGGACAAATGCAATAATATTCTGCACAGGCATGGAATTTTTCAAGGGATTATATTCTTAAAAGTTTCATGAAATAGGCAGTTCTATAAAATCCATATAAATATTTCATTAAGTGCAATCTTTTATTGGCATCACAGAATCTACACAGCAATTCAATCACAAGACATGTTCATAGGGAACAAGGCCCCACTGCTCACAGAACTACATGTCACCTTAAAGTCTGTGGTGCCATTTAAATGTTTGACTGAGAGCATCCAGGAGGGATGTTTAAAAGCCCACCTTATCAGAAGTTTCCACTTGCACTAGAGAGCGCACTTCATACTCTTCCTGCTTGCCTTTCATAGTTAACTGAGATGTTAACTTTCCAAATCAGATCATATGTGTACGAATAAGGATGAGAGTAAAATGCTTAAGGTATTTCTGTCTACACAGAAATGCCTATAGGCATGGCAGGTATTTAAGTTTCCATGCAAAGAGAATCCATTCACTCTCGAGGAGACACAACAAAATAAAATTAAATCCTAAGGATAGGCTAGTGCCATTTGAGATAAGTCACCTGGCTGCCACGTGCCACTTAAGAGGGCATAAGCCTGCCACAAGAGTTAGGACACATCTGCCAGCCATATGTATATGTCTTATGTACTGTAGGGCATCAAAAATGGCATCAGATGCCCACTTTTAGGCAACTGAACACACAGTTCACACATTGATCCTAATCTTATTCCTGGTCTAAGTTTCTAAACCCACAATTACAAACTGCCAATAGAAAAATGCAGAAAAGGTGCAGTGGAGCAATGATTCAAGGAGTTAACATCAAAAGGGTTTTTATGCCAGTTTTGTCGACACTGCTGCTAGCAACAGTGTTACTAGTCTTCTTAAGATAAAAATAAAACAAAAAACAACTGACCTTCTTCACATGCCCTTCTGCCAAAATCTCTCACCTACAGCTGCCAATCTTTCAGAAAGCTCCCAACAACTTCCACAAAAATGAAACATTCTCTAGAATAAACCTGCAGCAAACTGAGTGTTGGAAGTGATACATTCAGGCAACTATAAAGTTATCATATGACATAATATCTCTAAAACAGCACACACCCAGGTTCCAGTCACCAATGTACTTCTCTGAGAATGCCTTTGGAGTTCAAGGAAGAAACCAAAATCGCTAGCAGAGAAGTCTTTGTTCTTGTGTAAAAATTCACACTGGCACATTTACAAACAGTAATTTGAAATATGCTCCCCCTGCAAGTTTTTTTTTCTAAATCTACTACACAAGTAAATTAATTAATACACACTACTAAAAACATACTACAAAAATTGTATTGCTTGTCTCAGTTACAGTTGTGACCTCCTAAAACAGGACTATAGCTTGGACAAATCTGTGAAACTTTGCACCTGAACTTCCTTGCAGCTCTGGTTTTAGGTCTACTTCTAACTAAAACGAACCAAATTTACAAACTTACAATTTGGAGGGAGACAGAAGAGACAATCACACCAAGAGAAAGGAGGGGTTAAAAAAATTAAAGAGACTCAGGAAGTATTAATTGTTTGGGCCGATTTGTCTGGGCTTGAGAATTTCATTTTTGGAAAAAAAGCAAACCCTCAAGAAAAGTTTATGGAGCATCAGACAGTACAGGCTTTATTTATCCACAGTTCATCGTGATGAGGCTTAAACCACTTTTTTTGAAACTCAACGATCCCAAATACCCCAATGGTTTGATTCCTCCACAGGCCCTGTATTTAAGCTTACCCCATTTAAATCCATTTTCCATATTGCTACGCTCACTCCCTCCTCACTCATCTTGTCCACTCTACCCAGTGTCACCCTCAGTATTTTCACTTCCTCGGCAGTGGGAGAATTCTAAGCCCCAGCAACAATCACAGCTTCAGAAAGCTCTGCTTTCGTCTCACTCTTTTCTCACAGATCAGTTTCTTTTTCAACTTTATTTCTCTTGCCTGAATTTTCTTCAATTTCTTAATATATTTCTAATAATATAGTAGCCATGAATTGCTAGTCACATTTTCTGTAACATCAATCTCCATTTTTCATAGACTATTAAGCTACACAAGAAATCATTATCTCATAGATCATTTTTGTATATTCTTCTAACCTTCTTAAAAACAAGAAGTTTTGTCTAACTATTTGAACATTTGGCTGTCTTGATGAGCACAGAAGCATCAACTGTACTCCTCTTAATCACTTCATGGTTTCCATAGTTACAGATATACATGGAACATAGAAATAATTTTTTTAAAATGACAGAAGTCTAACAAAATAAGGTAAATGGCATGAAACAGCTTACAGTCAGAACTGATAAAAACAGAGAGAACTCACCAGAAGCTTTCCACTCCATTTATCAACTTATATATTTACAAACTGTAGTAAAAATATACAAATGCTCAGAACAAGACTGTCTTTAATAGTGCATGCATGTGTACATCATCTCAGTGTGAGCTTGCACTATAACACCATTATTTATGTTTCTATACTATTTTCTTACATAAATATTCTTTCATACAAACTGTGTCAAAAAAAATGCAGTAGGAGAGGCAAGAGAGTTTTTTTTAGTATAGAATGGAAAATAATTTATGACAAAAGAAATTGGAAATGTGTAGCTGTAGAGAAGTTGTAAAGAAGATTAGTCAAAATGGAAACACAGTTAAACTGCAGTCGAATTCTTGAAGTAGAAAAAAAAGCTCATAGAAGGAAAAGTGAGTGGGTGAACAGATGGAGGTCATAGGGGACTTGATGGGCACGAACTAAATTCTGATTTTATATTCTCAAACACAAAAAAATTAAAAATAGTGTTATGGACTCTCCATCCTTGGAGACATTCAAAACGCAACGAGACACGGGCCTGGCAACCTGATATACTTGGGCCTGCTCTGAGTAGGGATTCAGACTAGAGGAACTCCAGAGGCCCCTTCAAACCTCAACCATTCTGTGACTCTGTACAGAACAAAGCACTGAGAGATTTAAATATCTTGGCCTTATGGTTCTTCAACTATGTTAAGTATTACTACGCTTGCAATGCTTTACTGCTAGAAGGTCTGCCTGTCTTTTGTCTCACTATCTACATAGGTTTCTGCCCTAAAGCAAAAAGTACATAAAATTTTAAAAGTTCTGAGTTGGAGAGGCACTGTACTGACACAAGGGACTACAGAAAGCCCACAGCATATTGACCTATTTTCTTCCAGGAGCATACAACAATGTATAAACATAGCTACTTCCCTCAGCTATCTGAGAGTTTAAGATTACTGCCACCAATGCTGGTGGAGTGACTGCGTGCTTGAAATCTTCCACTATGAGTAAGTGAGAACCAAGTTGTCTTATATTTATCATATATAAATGATTTCAGAGATTAAGTCTCTCTATACTGTGTTGAAGTAAGGTGTTAACAGCTGATGGTGTTCCCTCTAGATTCGAAAGAGATTGCTTGCCTAAAACCTGTATTTGGGGTTCCCAACCTGTGAAATGCATGTTACTGCTGAGTTACTCAGGAGAACATACTGGCCTTGACAGACACTAGGAGCATGGGATGACCAGGAGGTCTGTTCTGGACGCTTCTGTCTGTAGAGACAATTCAGGGAAAAGAACAACAGGCACAGGAGATGAGCAAAGCTTACAGAGATGGCTTGGATCCATAGGAAGAGACAGTGGAGCTGAGCCTAACAGAGCGCTATGCAGACACGATGCGGAAATCCAGGGGCTGAGGAAGAAGAGGATGATTACTGGCTCTGTAAATAGGGATGGAAGGCAACAGGGGATGGCTGGCAGTTCAGGAGTATTCCCAGTGGGAATGAGCTGAATATAGAGCAGAGTGACAATCACGTTAGGATGAAGATTTTTATAGATGACATAACTACCTGCCCAGGGAATGTAAGGGAGCGTGTGCAGCACACTCGGATCTGTCAGTTCAAACAAATGCCCAAAAACACTCTGGTTGAGAGGAAAGAAAGCGTATTTTTGACATATTGCAGGATAATCTCATTGCAGTGATCTCTGCTGTGCAGCTTGACAGAGGCCTTCTCTGACCACTTTGCTTGATCATCTTTCCACTTGTAGGGAATCGCGCTGGATGACTATCAGCTCTGCCTACCCAGAATTTCCCCCTGTTCCCCACCAACTCCTATGCTAGGAAGTTCTGGCTGATGAGTTTTGCTTAGAGCTCCCACATCCCCAAGTCCACACAACGCCTAGAATAAGGCTGTCAGAGCCTTACAACCAGACTGTGAAATTAAGCATCTAATTTGCAAGTGATTCAGTGAGGGAGAGTGTGGCACCAAAAGTATGCTTCCTCCTGCACCTGGGCAGCCCCGCACACAGGCCGGGCTCACCACCACTGCCAGGGACAGCCAGTGCCCTTGCCACTGTCCTTCTGAGGATGAGAGCAACGATGTGAAATGGTCTCTGATTGATCTGTTACAGATACTTTTTTTATATCACATACAGATACAATACTAAACACAATCTGGATAAATGGAAATGTAAGCTTAAATAAATCTTCCACAATCTGGAAATGTAAGCTTAAATAAATGCAATCATGACAAACCTCTACCAGTATGATCCTTCATGTTTCAACTTTTCTTAAGCAAGCAAGAGCAAACATTCTCAGTGAAAAGAGTAAAATTTATATTATATGATTGCACATTATTTTCATATTATTAATATTTAGTTTTCAGTTTAAAAAAAAAAATCACCATGGTGGAAATACAGCTAGACAGAACTTTTCACGCTTGGGGGATGTTAAGTATCATATGGTACCTACTTATAAATGAGTATTTTGCAACAGTTAGTACTGCCCAGTAAGGGTTTTGACAAAGCACCAAGTAGGATTATGCCCTATACATGTTATACATACTCATGATTCACAATCTATCCCAGACTCACCCTTAAGTTTGTAGCTTTCTTCACACAATTAAAAATACTTAAGCTTGATTTTCTGTTATGCATGTAAATACATGGAATGCTTATAATTACAGAAGGCATATTCTTCCCACTTTGATATCATCACGGCAACTTCTTAACTGTTTATAACAGCTATTTTTAAAACAAACACATGCTTTCTTTGTGCAACATTCTGCCTTACACAGAGCAGCAACCTGCCCTCCATTTCTGAAAAAGCTACCAGACTATCCTGAGAAACCACAACATACCATACAAGTTGGCTCAACATCTTATCTGCAGTTACTCCCTTAGCGAAAGGATGACAAAGTTTTTTGACTTTTTGGGTTTTTTTACATTTCATCTTTGTTGATCCTACCTTCTGAGATGTCCATGGTCCTTTCTCTTAATTCTCCCACCTCTCGCTCCAGGTGCAGAGTCTGAGGCTAAGTTGGTTAAGTCTGTGCTATCTGTGCTATCAAGCTCGAGCACAAAGGAATCTCAGTAAATCTGGGATGGAAGATTTGAGGAAGGGGAAGAGAGAATATCAGTGTTCTACAACAAAGTTGAGTGGACATCTAAGATTTAAAAAAAAAAAAACCAAAACTGGGGAAAACAATGTATTTCTGGTCAGGAAAAGTGTAGATTTTTCGGAGAGGGTGACTGAGAAAGGGATAAACAACTGTGAGTTTGAATATGGAAGATTTAAAAGATAAGGAAAAGGAAAATGGGGCAGGAAAATGCAGTAGGAGTTTCGTGCCAGCATAAGAATATTATACATTTTTTAACTGATCTAAACAGTGCGCTGTTGACAGCCAATTCACAGACCATCCCTGGTATCAGTTTCAGAAGTCTACTGTCCTGAATTTACAATACTGCTGGCAGACCACACAGGGAAAGACGAGAGTTTCAATAAGGTAAGAAGATGTAAAGCAGATGTAATGCAGAATATTACAGTTGGGCAATTCAAACAGTAATGATATTTCATTATCCGATGAAGCTACTGTTACAAAAACAGGTTCAAAAATTGAGATCAGAACTTTGCTAGATGATGAGACAATCATTCTGATCTTCTGCACTTACCTGTATATTCACAGATATCTAATGAGGCTTTGTATTTCCTAAACAAATAAAAGGTATATAGCGCAGTGATGACTTAAGGGTATGGGGAAAGAGGCAACAGTTAAGGATATCCTGCCTCTTTATTATCAGAAATAGAGGGATGCATACTCCATAGTGGTACAAATATAGGGATCATGAGCCCTCAGTCCACATTTATACATTGGTGAAGACTTTTTGTGTTCACATGTACAGTCTGTTGAACAGAAGCAAGCAATCTTTTTAGCCAGGTAACTTATTTGTATGTCACAGGTTTCTGTGTGTATCAGGAGCTAGAAGAAATGTAATGGTCAGCTAGATCCCTCTTAAATGCTCGCTCCCCGGGCACTTGCACCTTATATAGAGGAAAGAGACCCATGTCAGAACTAAGGAGAGAACTTCCTTATTTCCTGCTTGGTAGAAGGTAGCCTTCCATAGCAACAGCTTCCAGAGCTGGTGGGGTCCATCTACTGTTGCCTAAACTTGGATCATCTTTCCTGTATACAGATGTTAGCTGTATTTAATGTTCAGTATTCAGGCGTATTTGAAGTAGCTGAACACTAAATACAACCACAGGGTTTGCAGGAAGCAGGAGCATTTTTGATCATGTGGTACCTCTGGAAAAAAATAACTTTCAGATGCATCAGTCTTTTGCCAGGTCCAAAAAGCTTGACCATCTTTTGAACTGAAAAGATCATTTTGACCAGCCCATCTGATAATCCTTCTATACACACTACCGTTCCTCTCAGTTTTTATTTGATCTCGTGAATCCATCTTTGAACTTCTTTCTTTTTTTAATTCAGATTATGTAATATAGTCACCAGAATCATCCCAGCCAAAGAAATCAACTTTGGTTATTTAAATCCAAAACAGACATAATAGACAAATCAGACAATTCCACCCTCATCCATAGGGGTTTTAAGAAAGGTTTTCTAGAAGGTTTTATTTCAGTAATATCTGTTGTTTCTAGAATGAGGGTTTAATCATTCATTTGTATTTCTCTCTAGTTTATAATTAATTTTAACTCTATACTGAAATAATTTAATCAGGTCAGTAGACTACATATTAATAAGGTTAGCACTGTGCTACTCTGGTTGTCTCTGTAAGTTTTAGATGATTATACTAAAACCAGCGGTTTATCCCAGCTTAAATACGACTGGTTTACTGGAGGTCAGACTCTTCTGGCCCTGTTGTCTTTAATAACTTTCTCTTAACCATTTCAGCTCTATTGTCTCTAGGCAAAAGAATACAGGGTAAGAGGGAAGACTTGTGGGATGAGGTGGCCAAGAAGAAAGAATGTCCAAGAGGACATGGACAAACAGGTAGAAAGGTTCAAAGTAGGGTGAAGAGAAAAGTTAAAGAGGCGACAACAAGTGGAGGAGAAAATCTCAGAGAGAGGCAATAGGGAGAAAGTAGGACAAATACCAGGAATTAAGAGGAAACAAGTGTGCTGGAAAAGCAACAAAATTGGGTTGTCTTGTTGTCACATATCAAAGGTTATTGCATTTGGAACAGAGATGAGGCACGGACAAATAAAACTTACTTCAGAGGAAACTCTACTTCCTTTCCTCAGTTTGGGTTTTTTTCTTTGGGTTTGGGATTTTTTCTTCAGGTTTGGGATTTTTTTTTCAGAAAAGAAAGCAGGCATTTGGGGATTCAGGGTTATCTTTCTCTTTTAAGAAAAATGCTTTTTGGCAACCTTTACATCTCTTCAGGCAAAATCAGCATCAGACATTAACAAGCCTACACACACGTGCACTACGACAAACCACCTAAGAAATGAGCTTACTAGGACTCTCAGTGCACAGCAGAAAACCGTGGCAGATTGAATGCGAGACACTAAAGCTCTAAATGGAAACAAAGCACATCCAGCAGCTTTTGTGATAATCATGCAGCATTGCAATCTTTTATTTGCAAATCCTTTACTTTTTTTTTTTGTCCTGCCTATTTTAAGGAAACAAGTGCCGTTCTGAAGTTTAACGTTCAACCACTAGAAGACACTTTTTTTTTCCCCTGAGCACCAGTGATAAGAGTATTGCTAACGTTATAAGCATTTGCTGCTTGCAGAACTGAAAGGTTTAAGATCTGCACTGAAGGTCATGCTTTGCATAAGTCAGACTATAGTACCAAGTTTTTTGTATGATTTTAATGGCTGTCTTTCAAATTAAATCAAAGCAGAAGTGACTCTTCAGTTTCTAAATCTACATATGTTTACTTATCTTCCATAAGAAATATTACTATATATAGGGATTTAAGCATTTTATTTGAAAGAGTTGCTTAGACTATGACATGTCACTTGGTATGCAAGCACAAGGAGCTTTTCTTTTTGAAACATTTACGGTATTTGCTATACTTAGTCACCCCAAAGAGTTTACAAGACAGAAGCCTAAAAGTTGCTGTATACCACATTAGTCTTGAACACTGCTCTCTTTCCTTGCTCTTTGAAGCACAGGAATCATAAGTTCTTTGCACTTGTTTAATACAATACTGTGTGACATTTAAATTGGAAAAGGAAATTACTGGGCAGCTAAAGTTAGCCATCCAGAAAGCTATTGGACATAAAGAAGGCAAAAAGATTAAGAGAGTACATACCTTTCAGCTATTCAGTAAGATAAACTGCTAAGAAATAGTAATTATGGTTCAAATATATGCTGGGCAGGTTATATACTTAAAAGGACAGAAAAATTAAACCAAGAATAGAAGCAAGGAGGAAACGGTCATTTCTCAGCCAATAAACATTGTAGTAGTTACATTTGTAACATAGATATGGCCAAAAAATAGAGTTCTTAGTTGGCTATGAACAGCTCTAAAATAAAACACTAAAACGCAGATTGCTATCAAACAAATTGAAGGCCTTAACCAAGTGAAAGGGTAGACAGTACAATATGTGAGACAAGTTTTGAGAAAACGGCCAACTTACAAGCAATACAAGGTGCTGTACATGAGGAAGCTCTTCTTGCCGTAATTCAGCACTTCCAAAAAAGTGGCTTTTAAAAGCAAATGTTAAAGCAGTTAAAACCCAAATCCGATCCCTTTGGGGCTAAAATAGAAAGACAGTCATTTTATGTTCATGATAGTTTAGAATTAGCTCTGTGATCATCATTTAACTCATTTTCATCTTTGTATACTTGGTGTATACAAAGTTGCTTTTGCATGATTCTAATTTATTATCAAGGTATAATGTAACAGTGGGATGCTAAATGCAGCATTATCTATTGAATTATTTTTTAATTATGAATTAGCTTATAATGGAAATAAAGCCTGTAAGCAACACTGCCTCAAAACTTGCTATAATATAGTTCCAAAATTTGCAGGTAATCAGAAAAATAATCAAAAGTTGAGAACAAAATGAAAAATGAAAGCAACCTAATAAGGATGTTGACAACCTGTGTGCCACTGACTGTATAAAGGATCTTCTACCTTTAAAAAAGGAGAGAAAATAAAAGAAGGAAAACCTTCCAAAGTAAAGTTTCAAAAATCTACATGCTTTACACTGAAAACAAGCTATTGTTTCATGCATCAAATTGAACTATTAAATCCAGTCAGTTCACTGAAGAGAGCAGTAACTACAGATATTTACGGTTAAAGAAAAGAAAGTAATTAAGCAGAACACGGTGACCTAATCCCATGACAGTCGGAGTGACAAAAAGAAGTGGCTAAGAAAGAAAGAAAGAGAAAATAGTACGAGGACTAACAAGGACAGACCGCGCAAGCCAGCCTCCCTCAGGCTGCATTAGCACCACCAGGGAGATGGTTGAAGATGTGCTGGGTGCAGGTGCCCAGGCGCTGGCAGGGGGCTGCAGGGCGGCCTCTGTGAGGAGAGGCCGGGGCTGCCCCGTGCCGGACACGGCCGGTTCCAGCCGGCTCCAACCGACCCCCCGCAGGGCACGGCTGAGCCCCCCAGCCAAGGTGGTGGTGATTCTGGGACAGCGTGTATAAGAAAGGGCAAAAGCATGACGCAGGCAGTGAGGAGTGAGGAAAAAAGTGTGAGAAACAGCACTGCGAGCACTGAGGTGAGAGAAGGAGGAGGGAAGGAGGTGCTCCAGTCACCCGAGCAGAGAATACCCTGCAGTCTGGGGAGAAGACTGTGCTGGAGCAGGTTTTCCTGACAGGAACTGCGGCCCCTGGAGAATCCACATGGGAACAAATTCTTTTCCTGAAGGACTGCAGCCCACGGAGGACCCCAAGCTGGAGCAGAGGAACAGCATGAGGAAGGAAGGAGCAGCCGAGAGGAGCTGTTATGGACTCACCTCAACCCCCACTCCCCATTCCCCTGCGCCACTTGGCGGGAGGAGGCAGAGCCTGGGATGAAGGGGAGGAGCGGGGAGGTGGTTTAGGTTTTGTCTTTTTTTCTCACCATCTAACTCTATTTTAGTTGGCAATAAATTAAATTAATCTTCCCCAAGTTGAGTCTGTTCTGCCCTTGATGGAAATTGGTGAACCAACTCCCTGGTTTTACGTCAACGCATGAGCTTTTCCATCTTATTTTCTCCCCCTGTCCTGTTGAGGCATCTAGCAGCCAGCCAAGGTCAACCCACCACAGAAGCTTCTCTAAAAAGACCTTCAAAATGAAGAAATGCAGCTGACTGGCATAAATCTTGTCTTTGTGAAACAAACTGCGTAACAATTTTACAAATGACTGGAAGCCCAGCTACAGTCTTTGGAGTCTCTCCCCGTAGTCTTCAGTGGGAGGAAAAAAAAAACCTGGATGCATTTCAGATGCAGCTTGGATGGATTCAACAGCCTCCTTAATCAAACTTAACTCAGTCATTAACTTCCATATCAAGGGACTTATGAAACAAGTTACTTTTCATGTAATTACAGTCGCTGAAGTATTAATTTCTATTTATCATTGGGTCTTGCTAACAGAGCCCCAGATCTGTCAAGCTTTCAGCTCTCTTCCCAATGGGTAACTTGGGAATTTAGGCCAGGGGTCTGGAGAGAACTGTACCTTACAGTTTGCAACAGATGTTGAGATGCCACAAAACTTTTCCTACAGTAACTTTTGATAGTATGTATCTCTGGCATTACAGAAAGAGCATGGTTTCTGAGAAACACATAATATATTAGCTAAGCCTGCCTGAATCTTCTGTAGCTTGAAGCATTAGGCTTGCTCCTTAGTTTTGACTTGGGAGAGATAGCCTGCATGGCTTACAGCACCTCTCTTTTGTATCCCAAATCTGTCAGTCAGCTTCTTTTTACGAAAACAAGCAGTTTCTCCTAAATCAACCAGACCACCTTAGGTTTTCTCAAATCACCACTGTAGCCTCAAGAAGGCTAAAACATTCTAGCCTAAATTAATCTAGTGAAGCTTCCCTTAGCTGACTACTGATCTTTATGAAGCTGAATACTCATAGTCAGTTGAACTATGCCATTCTCATTTCCTGAAGATTGCGTATAGCAAATTTTCAAGAAGAGTTTTTGAGTGTCTAATTGTACGGCCATAGAGTTGAAAAAAGATTTTGGTTTTCATAGGTCTATGAATTATACTCAAGAAATGGAAAAAGAATTTTCTAACACTAATAATTTATATCCTAACTAAAATATTGAAAATTCAACTGTGGGTTAGTACAATTTTCAGTAACATACAACATTTTCTTGTCAATGTTTGTCTTTCTTTAACGTGGGAAAAAAAACAAATTGAACTCTCCATAGCAGAATATATTCACAACTTTCCACTCAACACAGACTGCATAAGACCATAAATACCCGCTTTGAAGAAGGTCAATTTATGTAGGAGACAAAAGGCTAAGAAAAAAATCTGCTGGTGTACGAATTGTCAGATTGCCTGTAGGAGATAGAAGGCGTAGGTTTGCACAGAAGATTCAGATCAAGCGTGTAGACATTAATTTGTGATAAGACTAAATATAGGTTTCTAAATGTGTCTACAGGCCATCACTGGTGTTTCATTTCCTACTGTAACTAATGAAAATCTATAGTAGAATTCAACTGCCTCAACACTGGCATTCAATTCTACCTGCAATACCCTAACATATCCAAAATATGAGTGTGGAGCCGTCATGTATGACATGGGAACCACCTGAGAGCCACCCTGATCTGTGGTAGCTGCTGGAAACTACAGTAAAAGTCTGCAGTATCTTATATGACACTAGGTGCCTGTTTTGGCAAGCAGAGCCCCTAGTCAGTACAGCTGACAAAGACTGAGAGCAGATTCAGCCTAGTTCAGGGCAAGGTGAATCACCCTGAGGCACACTAATCTCCTCCAGTAAGTATCAGGAAAGCATAAACACAGTTCATATACAATGTAGGGGTTTTCATCTGGAACCGATTCCTACTAAGGTAAACGTATTGACTTAATCTCTCTTGGACATCTCATCAGCCTCCTCTTTTATAGTCTATAGAAGTGACCAAGAGGGCAGCTCCTCTAACATGAACAACAGGCTCTCCTAAACACTCACCTGCTGGCTGATCATAAAAACGTATACTTAGGTGTATACAGCAAAGGAGTATAACCTGCAACATAGGATATTTACAGATATGCAAGAGTAAGGTTATATCTATGCTGAAAGCATAGGGGCAAAACCCAGAATAATACAGCAAGTGAATGAAATCTTCCTCCGTTTAATTCCCTACTCCACCTTGTTGCTTTTCCTGCTGCATTGCACTTACATGGTCAAGAAGTTGTCACTGTGGTCTCTTTAACCTACCCACAAAGACAGTCAGGTCAGTCCCTTGAACAGGCAAGAAAGGCAGGTTTCTCTACAGCTAAAAGGACTGATCCAAATGATCCTAAAGGATAAAGCTGTCAGGCTGACAAAGGTCTTGAGAGCAGTTTGCTGGATGGACCTTCAACTGCCCTCTTTCCATTTGTGGAAGCTATTTGGCCAGAGAAAAAGTTATAGAAGAGAAAAATTAACTTCGCCGATGCATGCATAGGTAAGTAATAGAATACATGAATTTTGATCACTTACCACACGTTGCAGAGATGCAAGTTACACTACCATGAATAACATCCCAGCAACGTATAAAGAATTCCTCCAGTCATGACAACACAACCATCATGTACATGCTTATCTATTTAGAGAGTCCCAGCAACATCTGGCCATCTCTACAATTAATCTGTGTTTCTCAGTAATACTCAACTTTTTACAATGTAATATCCCCAATCATTTTCACAAAATTCACCAATACAAAGGTTGGGAGTCTGCTTTTTATGAGCAAGTTAATTACAAATCTAATAAATTATTGAGAAAATAACATTTAATTCCAAAATTGTCTGTTAATCTGTTGCACATAAGTTAGTTGATGGGTGTTTTAGCTGTGTGCTGGTTTCAGCTGGGATAGAGTTAATTTTCTTCATAGTAGCTAGTATGGAGTTATGTTTTGGATTTGTGCTGAAAACAGTGTTGATAATACAGAGAAGTTTTCGTTATTGCTGAGCAGTGCTCACACAGAGTCAAGGCCTTTGCTGCTTCTCACCCCACCCCACCAGCGAGTGGGCTGGGGGTGCACAAGAAGTAGGAAGGGGACATACCTGGTACAGCTGACCCCAACTGACCAAAAGGATATTCTATACCATATGACGTCATGCTCAGCACGTAAAGCTGGGGGAAGAAGAAGGAAGGGGAGGACATTCGGAGTGATGGCGCTTTGTCTTCCCAAGTAACCATTAGGCGTGATGGAGCCCTGCTTTCCTGGAGATGGCTGAACACCTGCCTGCCGATGGGAAGTAGTGAATGAATTCCTTGTTTTGCTTTGCTTGTGCACGCGGCTTTTGCTTTCCCTATTAAACTGTCTTTATCTCAACCCACAAGTTTTCTCACTTTTACTCTTCCAATTCTCTCCCCCATCCCACCGGGGGGGAGTGAGCAAATGGCTGTGTGGTCCTTAGTTGCTGGCTGGCGTTAAACCACGACAAGCTGGAATAATGAAATTGCCCAGTAAGTGATAAACTTCAGCCTAAATAAATTGCAGCTCTTTGGAAATCTCAGTCCGGATTTAAAAAATTATTAGGTTTTATCTGCTCCTTAAGGAAATGCAGATTACATTTTGTGCAGATTTTCACTTCATCTCTTACCAGTCATTAAACAACCAGTAACAGATATTTTATACCATTTTATAATCAGTTTTGGGGAGGGGGTTAATTTATCTCCACAGGAAGGCTGAGTTGCAACTGGGTCCCTATATTAATGGAATTCAAAAAAACCCCATAAAATATTACAGAAACTTTGTCTATAGATTTGCTTACTTGACATACATTGTTCTATCCTGAAACTCACGTATCATATTTAATAAAATCGTGTATCTCAGGTATAGCTATGACAAACTATCCTAAACCCTCACCAATTGCAGCACTGGAGAGATATAGATGGAAGTATCCATCTGTTAAGTAAAATCACAAAATGCTCCAGAATGCAAAAGATATAAAAGAGAGAAAAACATAGATGGAAGTATCTTTTATCTAGGACATCTCATTGCTAAAAATACACTGAATTTTAATCCTGGATGAGGATTAAGGTTATTTATAATAAAAAGAGAAAGAGAGAGCAAAAGAGAGCACAGCTCTAGTCCTCATAATTGCTTTGTTCTCTGGAAATTTTTTCTGCTATTTGTCAGTTTCTCTTAATACTTAATAGGTCATAAATCTTATCAAATCTCTCTTTGCAGAAAGATGTCTTTTTAGTTAAAATCTCTCTGGTTTTGGGGTAACAAAATAGCCCCAGAATTCAGTTTGCTAAATTTAGTTCTATTTAGCATCTCCACATTGTTTTGTAACTACTAAAAACAAAGAATTGTGCCTCAGCGGTGTACATAACCATGGAAATTTTAAATTAATATTATAAGTCATATTTAGTCCAAAACCCTACATATCACGTTAAAAATCCCATCACATGAAAGGATCTTGCATGAATGAGGGCCATAATGACTCAAGCTGAAAGATACAAATAAGAAGAAGAAATAAATTGATCAAGAGAAGAATTTGTTGGGGGCACACTCTGGAGTGTCGAATCCGCCTGTGTTTAAGTGAGTGCACTCTCATGTGCCCGGGAGCTGGCAGCACACAACTGGTTTTGTTGTGACCACAAGGAACAGAGGTAGCCAGAGGCTGAACAAGGAGGTTCAGTTCAGTTACCAAAACCTAAAGTCTTTTACAGAAAGATGGTGCGTGACAAGAAGAAATCTTCCACTTTATTGAATACTTTTAAAGAACTGTTCACAGATACTGCAGTTGGGCACAATTTGAACTGAGGGACAGGCTAGATTGTCTCATAGCAATAAAACCCAAGTATTTCTAGAAAACAGACTACTGCTGGAAAAACTGAAGGTGCATTGCTCAGATAAAAATCACTTCCATCCTGTGCTGCCAACAGGATTAATAGCTCTGACTGAGCTCTTTGTTTGGACATCAGCAGTCAGCTCTGCTGGTGTGCCATATCCCCTCAGGCGTCCCCCTGAGTAACACACTCCTTCAAGCCTCCTGAGCCTGAAGAAAGAGTAGGCATTTCCCTGGAGGTCTCCTGCATGTTTGCTATTCAGTTCTCCCTCAACAACGTTGAGGGAGAAAAAAAAGGACCGAAAGTGTCTCCAGTCTGTAGGGCTAAGCTTTCATTAGAATATCAGCCAGAAGAGATATCAAGGTTCATATCTTCTGGGTGAATTAGATTAAAATTTAGAAGGTTTGAAAGGTATGGTTGCCCAGTATGTCTTTGCAAAGTAATCCCTTCCCTTCAGCTGTGTTCTACGTGCAGCAGTTTTCCATGGCTTCCATGAAACCACTTCTGCACAGTCCCCCACTGGAGTTTTTTCCCATCCCTGTGGCTTTTTCCCATCCCTGTGGCACCTCCACACTTTCTCATTATGCTGAGGCCTCCCTGGGGAATCCTGCCAGCTCCACCCTATGCTCCTGAAGAGCCCCCACCTGGGTGCACTCAGTCTCCTCTTCGATTTACTTAGATTTATTTTTTTTGCATCCCAACTGAAGCTGTGGAGGACAGAACACAAAAACAATCTCCCTTGGTTTGCCAAGAGAGGGCATATTGCATATGTGGCCTTCTATTCATAAATATGTGTGTGAATTTTGGATACATTTATGTGAAGAAATCAAGAAATAGCTCAAACCGATGAATATCTAGGATTCTGACTGCCAGGCGTCTCCTTGATTGACAGGCTACCTCTGACATGAACAAATGCTGGGTAAGTATCCTAGCAATCTGACACAACACAAGTATATACATAACATGCTTGTCAACAGTAATAATGGCACTTTTACTTCATTTCTATTTTCAAAGCATTGCACAACATGAATTCATTTCCAGTGAACAGACTCACCGTACAGAGGCACAGTGGGAAAGTGGGTTATATCCAGACTCGCCCCACTCTCACGCTGGTAGAGCACAATGGCTTCCACATTGTCCTCCACCTAACCTTGTAGATCAATAATTTCAAAAAGCTGTAAATCCATCTAATTAAATTAACTTATTCCCTAACGTTTTGATACAATAAATATGTACAAGCCAGATTTCAGAGAAGCTAGGCGTGGACAAATTAAAGTCACCTATACCATTCAGGATCTCTGGATTAGCCACCTCTTTATTCCAAACTCCTGGTTTTTATACTCCAAGATGACTTCTTTACAAACTGAGATTCAGACTGGAAAGATTAGATGCAGCGCAACTGACACAGCTAAATGTTATATGAAAACACGTTTTAAACTTCCCAATTTTAAAGCTAATATTATGAATATATGTCTTCTACATCTTTTTTATTAACATAGTGTATTTGCTCATTAGTTCTATATTCTACAGCAGAGAGAAAAATAATAGTATGTTTATTATATATGGTACATAGTGGTTTAGAAATCTCTAATGATACCAATCGTTTCTGTACTGCTGACAACTAACACATTATTCCATTACAGAAATGAAGATAATAGAAACATAGTAAATACACAATACCTTGCAAAGAAAATTGTTGGCTTAGTTTGAAATGCAATAGGGCAAACGGTATTCAGAAATAATAATAACTGCAAATTTGATATGGCAATGCAAATGCCAGTGCAGTTTGGGATTTTAAGATAGCGTAAAGGTAATGAACTGTTATTAATAGTAGTGAGATTGGACTTGCCTTGTTATCAAAAGTTAATGATAAATTCAAAGCAATTCATACAATGAATTAAAGGACTTGAAAAAGTAGTACATTGGGGAAAAATAAGACAATTAAATGTGCATAACGTACTGAAAGGACGCAAGAACAGTTCCAAATAAGTATGGTGACCTCGCAGCTGAAAATGCAGCTTGCTATATACTGGTTTGCATGCATTTAAGGTTGATTTTTGCTTCCAGTAAGATTACTGGAAAGATGTGAATGAAGAACTGGAGGAGCCAGAAACAGATTCCTGGGGTGACCATGCTTTGAAAATGATCATCTATACAGACCAATGGTTCAAAACCATCTACACAGATACCCTAACAGCAGCTAACCAACCCTACTCCCCAAAACACTAGGAAGAGATATAAGCCCGAAGTATTTACTGCATAAAACTAAATTATTTATTATAAGTATACACCTTAGTATTTACTGAGACTGTTGATAATGAGTCAGCAATAATAATTCTCAGTATAGGAAAGTCATGGACCTGTTGGAACAGGTCCAGAGGAGGGCCACAAAAATGATCAGAGGGCTGGAACACCTCTCCAATGAGGAAAGGCTCGAGAAGAGAAGACTCCAGGGAGACCTTATTGCAGCCTATCAGTACTTAAAGGAGGCGTATAAGAAAGATGGGGATAAACTTTTTTGTAGGGCTTGTAGCGATAGGACAAGGGATAACAGTTTTAAACTAAAAGAAGGTAGATTTAGACTAGATAGAAGGGAGAAATTTTTTACCATGAGGATGATGAAACACTGGGACAGATTGCCCAGAGAGGTGGTAGATGCCCCATCCCTGGAAACATTCAAGGTCAGGTTGGATGGGGCTCTGAGCAACCTGATCTAGTTGCAGATGTCCCTGCCCACAGCAGGGGGGTTGGACTAGATGACCTTTGAAGGTCCCTTCCAACCCAAACTATACTATGATTCTATGATTTGTTTCTAAAAGGTTCCTGTAACTGAAGAAATCCCCCATTAAAGAAAAAATGCTCTATTTAAAATTAGGATTTTAATCATATGTATCACTGTTATTATAGCTACTTGCAAATCTTTTTGATGGCACATTCACAAGCAAAAGGGTGATCAAATACTATTAATGTATTTCCAATCTATCATAATACATATAAGCAATGAGATGTAGAAAGAAAATTTGATTTCATGCATATGAACACATCATTGTAGCAATTTTTTAAATTGGTTGACTGTTTTGTTGTAATTTTATAAAATTATATACATATTTTGACTAATCAAGAATGATCAGAAATGTGTGTGATTCAAACTGCCTATGCTGTTTCCTTTTACCTTACACGAGATATGCGTACATTATCATATTAAATCTATAAGGTCATACTTGTTCATTTTCAGAACTGCAGTGCACTGAATAGACAGGGATCAGAACCTACTATAAAGTTACAGTTCATAGGATAATGTTGATTATATTAAGGTACATGACACATGAAACAGAAAACAGGCCCTTCTCATGACTTCTTAATATTATGTTTCCTGCTAATACTTACTTTCTTTATCCTCTTGCTTTGTAAAGTGCAATGCATAGAAGAAATCTCAGATTTCAATTGTTAGAACTTATTTCCTTTACTCTTCTTTTCAATATGTATCTGCAGTTGAAACTAATTGACTAAAAATATTTTCCTTTACACAAGATCCTCATCCCACTTCTTTACTTATAGAGATTTAGGGAATAGAGTAACAAATTTTTTACATAAAAGCCAACAAAAATATTGCTATATTGTTGCATTTTCTGAAACTAGAATTTTTTCTCAAATCCCTAATATCATATTTCCCTAGAATTTTCAAATTTTCACGGATCAACAGATGCAAGAGCCCAGTCAACAGTGTTTATTACTCAATAACGTAATAAAAGGATAAAAAGGGCAATACCTGCTGACACACAAGCAATTAGAAATTTAAGAAATAAAAAAATCAAGAAGCTACAAAATTTTATTTTACTCCCAGGATGAGGAATCAAAAATTAAGAATAGACTAAAAAATGCGTTCTCTTAACCCTTTATTACTATGAAATAACACACACTGGGGACAATAGCATCAGCCTGGAAAAAAGTGTTCTTTTGTTCAATTGAAAACACCATATAAAACAGACATTGAAAAATTAAGATAAACTGAAAGTCTTCTCCCAGGAGACATAGTAAATAATATCAGTGTTGTAGAAGAGTTCATACAGAACATAATTATAAGACAACTACCATGCAACACAGTGGAGCAGCCACTATGATCAGGTATTTGTAGCATTTCTGTTTAATGCAATAAAAATGCCGGTAGCTGGTTTTGTGGGGGGTTTCTCTTCTTTAACTGATTAAACTTTTCTTATGTATTCAGCATATGTGATTTTGTTTTAAACAACAATTAAAAAAATCACACAGTCTTGACTCACTGGAAAAAAAAAATTAGTTCTTTCCCATTACTTTTAAAGTAGCCATTTAAGCAGATCTAGCTTATAAGGTGTGGAATGTCAGAACTAAATTTGCTAGTATCTTTTACTGTGAAAGCACACCTTTAAAAGTAAAATAGAGTAACTTATTTTAAAAAGTGCAATAAATACATTTTTAGCAAAGTCAAATCTAAATACTAACGCAATGTGTACTTTTGGACAAAAAGAAAACCAGAAAATTCATTTGGAAAATTCATTTTCCATTCTAACTTTTTAGTGAGACTGACCCAAGTCAGGCAGGAAGATGTTCCTCTCTACATCAGGACTGACAGCACTGTATTCCCACCTGGGAAAGCAAGCTTTAATCACTGTGCAGTTCAACACTGATCTCCCATCTCAGACAATGTCTGAGCCCCTAAGATACACAGCATTGCTGGGAGAATCACTCGAAGGCTCTCCTGTTCCTGCTCTTCAGCTTTATACCACCAGCTTAATTGGACCAAACAGAATGTGACGTTGTTAGTGTTAAAATGATAAAAATACTACACTGAAGGAAACAAAAAGATTAAAGTTAATCTGGTAGCTTTATTTTTTTTCTTCTTTCTCTCTGTTTGAACACTGAGCTGAAGGATTCTGTGAAATTCTGGAATTCATTTGTCCGAAGTTGTAAGTCACAGAATCATTCCCTAGCAGAACTTAAGGAGCTTATAATGTGTGTAGTTACAATGAGGAAACAAGTAACAAAAATGGCATGAAACATCCTTGACTCTTTCATTGTTCACCATGCAAGTCAAAAGATACATGGATATGCCAAGCTGTGAGGAGCAAGTTCCTCTTGGTGGCCCTGCTTGAGCGGGGCGGTTGGATCAGGTGACCTCCAGAGGTTCCCTCCAACCTCAACCATTCTGGGATTCTGTGACTGCTATGGCATACCATATTTTTTTGTCATGATAAATGGGCCATATAAATAATAATTCCTCAACTGATTGAAATACCTTGAATGATTTATAGATTTCAAAGGTCAAAAAGGTGTGTGTGTGTGTGTATATATATATATCTCTATCTCCAATACATGAGATTAGGCAAGAGGAGGTGGAATAAAGCTGTTTTTGAAAAGCCTTATTGACCTTTGAGATCTTATCAATATTCAATTTTTTTTAAACACAAGTTTTTGCAATGGAAAGAATTATTACACTCAAAGGTATTGCTGACATCAACTAAAAAAAAAAAATTCAAAATCATTCCCACATTTTTGAATCAGTTAAATTGAAACAAAGGTACTGAAAATACAGGACTAAAAATAGGATAACATGTCCAGTAGTAACACTGCAGAGGATTAAAAGCTTGGTGGGTTTTTTTATTTAGGCTCCATTATACTACATAGAGTTTCCAATATTGTTTATGTAGGGTCTCCACAGATCACTGTTACTCAGCTTGCATGCTAACAGCAAAAACAGCCATGAAAGATTCAGTAGCCCTGTATCAGAGGTTAAGAAAGGAGGCTGCAGTAGCAATATTTTCTTGGTCATCAACTGTAGAATTGCACGACAAGTAGACAGTTTCGGTGTTTGGCTAACAGGTAAACTAAACCTGGATAAACCAAGGAGCATAACTGAGTAGTTACTGATTTAATGCTGATCTAAAGCTAGAGGGGAAAAAAAAAAACAGCTGTCTACTGAGTCTTCTACAGTCCTACCATTAAAGCTCTGATCTGGTTAACTTCAGAGCATGAGCATCAGCTGCCTGCTTTTTTTCTGTGTGTACAAGAAGTAACCGATCATTTTTGCTAGCTGGACACTGTAAAACAGGTGTTAAAGTCAAACACGTTGTTTCAACAAACTTGGTGAAGATCAAGCTAATTTTAAGGATTTAATCAAAAAATTTTAACACTCTGATTTGTTTGACAGTGAACTAACTTCCCAAAAAGCAGAGGAAAGTGCTCTACATCTCACTTGAGATAGAATTCCTCAGTTTCTTGCTAAACTTCTTGGGTTTTTTTCTTTCTTTTTCTTCTTTTATCTGCTGGAAGCAGCAGTTCTAGGGAGCTATTACTGAAAAGCAGTGCTTCTTTCCTGATGCGTACAAACCCCAAATCTTTTAGGAAACAAATTATGTTGAATGCTACAGAGAGAGAGAGAATTTATATGCTATCACTTTGCAATTTGCTATGTAATTTTACATCCTTCTGATGATTTTTTCTGGTTCTACAGCTGTATTAGTCAGAACTTACATAAATTAGCCTTTTAATGGACAATTTGACATAAGAGTTCTATGAAAAGCATGTAGAAACACTCCTGACAATCCAGACACTTTGTTCTGACAATATTAACAACTTCTGTTAAAACCATTAGTACACAGCTGAATTGCACAGCATATGTGCTCAAGTTGTCAAGGCTTAAATTAGCAAGCCATTATGTAAGCAAATTTTAAGCATAATTTAAAGGAACTACATGACAAACACCCTATAAAAACACCTGACATACAATTAGGGAAATGTTTCCAAGTTTTCTTTCTCTCAGGGTATAAATCACTGACATTATACTAAAATGAAAGTAATTTCAGTGAAAGCCAGAGCAGAAATGTGAATCTCTAGTATTTCAGCACTGATAACCAACATTACTTTCTGCAATCACATATTACTAAGTTCAGTGAGATCAATTCTCCTATATCTATCATGTATTTTACATCCTGATTTCCTCCCTGGCGTTCTTTACGTATGTAAACAAAAAAATGAGTAAGCAAACCGCTCTGTTCTACACAACTGACATTTCTGGAAACCACGGGAAAATGGTGACAAAACTATTTTTCATTATTTGCTCTCAATGCTTTTCACTTGAAATTTGATCAAAACTTGTAATCCTAATGAAATCTGTAGAATGGTAAACCAATTACTAGGATAAATATATGGCTTAATCTGGAACATGGATCTTGCACCTAATTCTGTCATACAAATGTCATACAAATTTCACTTAGTTCAATACACCTACAGCACCTCACAAAATACTTTAATTTTGATTCAAAGAAACTGCATTCGCTCATTCAAGACTACTTTTGTACCCTAAAATGTACCTTCTTTTCTATAAGGAGAAAGAAACAGCCATAAGACTTCATGTATCAGGTGTTTACACAGGAAATGCATCTTTTTTCCTTACCTAACCAAATATTAGAAAGAAGTTTTACAGGAATGATGCAAGGAAAAAAGTAATATTTTCAGGTGTTTTTGCTCTACAAGGCTTTGGTACCACTGGAGGGAAGAACAGAGCAAACAGTGGCAGCCAGGCCGCTGGGAGGACTGAGCCAGGGCTCTGCCTGCTCCTTGCCAAACCATGGAGAAGCGCCAGCCGGACATTTTGCTGGCCTCTCCACTGCCCCAACAACCCCAATAGTTCACATCAGGGGGAAGAGTGAATGGAATGGAGAGAAGTAACTTAAATCCGTTACCATTTTGGCAATTAAAATGCTGGTGCACGGAACAGTGCTAGAAGGATCCAGAGCGAAAGTGTGGACACTCTATAAGGAACTGGTAGCATCTAGAAAACATTGTGCCTATTTAAAAGCAAGTGGTCACTCCCACCAGCTTTTCTCTAAGCACCTACATGACTTCCTTCTGAAATGCTGTCTCATGTAAAATCCTGTACTAATAATATCCTGCTTTCTTTAAAAGTACATACAAATGCTCAGTGAATAGGTTGCCACATTCACATAACATTGTTTCTGAATACCAAGGTAATATGAAGGAAGAAAAAATGTGTACTTTTTCTGTACGTCATACAACTGCCAACTGTTTTCAAATTCAATGATACTATTACTAACATTATTAACACTGAACACTCTCACTGCACAACTACATTTAAGCCTGATTTGAATAACCAAACTAGCTAACAGTCCTCTGACAACACTCCCATTAAATGTGGTCTGCCTGCAACCATATGAAAGAAGAGCAGGCTCAGGTGAGAAGTATGAAGAGCTAACTAATACTCAGAGAACATGGAAGAAGTTAAGGCACATATTTAGGTATGTGTTTTGACATATTAGAATAAGAAACACTGAAAGTTATGTGCCTCATTAGCCACTAGGATGTACCAGTTATTGCCAATTAATTTTTTAAGTGTACTGGAATCATCTCTTGATCCAACCTAGGATGCCTACTGACTCGCACTACAAGGAATCAGTGTTTTGGGATGCCCTTTATTATTTTAAATGAGGAAAGAACATATTAAGGTCTCCTCTATATTTTTGAAAAAGTCCTTAAAATATATTTGGTATTTACTTGGAAAGGTCCAGAACAGCTTCAAAGTATTACATTATCTATACCCCATTTTAAAAATACTTAGCTAGAAGCAACAGTTGCAAGGGATCTGTTAAGGACCTAGGCTACAGCCACAAGCAACCACATCACATAAATCCTTTCCTCAACTTACCAAATTTAACCTTTAAAATATTTCCTTATTATTAGGGTTATTTTTCCTTCCAATAAGTCACATTAAAAAAATTTCCCAAGGCTTTACTCTACTGACTGCAAAAATCTTTTTCCAAGCCAAGAGCATTTATGGCCAAGTTACACCCATTCAGTCTTACGTATTCACCGTCCTCTAGTTTGAAAGTTATCCTTATTGTTTAAAATTATTATAGTTCTAGATATCAATTATATTTGCTCTAGCTTTTGTCCCCTTAATGTCTCTAGTCTCTCATATGAGCAGCTCTCCATTTCTTTGATCATCCTCTGTATGACTTTGTTTGTGCCTATCACCGTTTGTATTTGTCAAAGATGGGTAACACACGGTACACAACATCCCAGGTGAGGTCTCATTAATACTAATTCTCCAACTCTACAGGAAATACCTTGAATCTAGGATAATGCTTGACTTTTCCTGGGCTTGGCACTTTGGTAACTCACACTTCATCATCCTTTCCAACTGATGCACCCCTAACTTGTAGGAACTTGGTGCATGTGCTTTAATATTAATATAATTTATTGTGGTAAAAATTCACGTGGAGAGGACAAGGCTCATATAAACATGTTTAAAAAGTCTTTACTAACATTAAACTCACCAGATAAAGAAGAGTTTGTCCCTATATGTAGATTAATCAGGAATGTTGAGCCACTGAAAATAATTAACAAATAATGTTTTTCTCATGCTGCTCTCTATAAATTATACCAATTGTTCTGCTTATAAAAGATGTTATTTGCTAAGTATGTATTAATATTTTGGAATTAATTCATTCTATATATTCCATTAGCTTTCAGACACAGGCACTGCTAAGGCAATTGTACTTTATAAAAAAGTTTCCCATGTTCTTCACACAATCAGGACTAATTTTTGGATATAAGCAGGTCAAGTGAGGTTCACCTGGATTGCTCTCCAAAACCTAGGTGGTAAATTGTACCTAGGTGGCACTTTCGGCACTTAAGAGTTTTGCTGTTTCTGGCCCTAAAGAAGACTCTGTTGCAAGCGCACTAGCCTTTTAATACACCCCAGTGGATGCATCAATGATGCACTGCTTTAGTAAGAAATCAGTATCAAGCTGGAACTTCTCTCACTGTATCCTAAGTGATTTAGATGAATAGAATAGAAAAGATCTGGAAGCCCTGGATTATTTCAGCACTTTGTTCAAAGTACCACACAGAAAACTGTGGAATGAAGCTGTAGCAAGTTATATTTCATAGCCATTAGAAAAACAACCATGCTGTCAGAACACTCCTGCCTTAGAAAAAAAAACTACTGCAATATGCAGGTGTGATAGAAATCATTTTCTCTGGGTGTTGCACAGTACTAAATTGCAGGTTACAGCTATGCTATGATGTAAGTTGGGGCATACCACCACCCCATGATACAAGTGTAACACCATCACCCACACGTCAAAAACTACATTGGATTGTCATGACTTTCCACTCGTTTCAGCTGAAGTGCCAGTGAAGCTGGCTAATTCCCACTACCTAAGACTCCCAGTTAAAATGTGGAATACCACCTTTTGCAGACCTTCCTGAGAACAGGCGGTAAGTGGACATGCACTGTTCTGCTCAAGTAGTGCCACCCCCTGCTCTGTGCACCGGGCGCAGAGAACAGGGAACTACCCTCACCTATTTCAGATGAGGCACAGGCACCAGGGGTGAATACGCCAGTAGCTGATCCTAAAAGTTTTCAGATTTTTGAAATGGTAACTACGCATTCACAAAGGATTCACTCCATATTGCTCACTATGCTTATGTCCAGTTTTAAGAGGTTACACTTTGCCTATGCATATTATCCCAAATGTAAATCAAAAGCTGATTTCACAAGAATTCCCCGAATTTCTGCTGCAGCCAGAAGTGAAACACAGCAAACCATGTAAATCAATGTAAAATTACAATTAAAATACTAAATTAGATTTCCTGAAGCTGATGGAAGGACCTTGCATGCAAAAAGTTGTGGTGGTGCATTCCTCCCCCCTCTTTTCCTCTGGGCTGCGATACGATCTCAGAACCTTCTGTTAAGCCTTAGCCATTGTGTATGAGTTGGGCAGTTAAGTGTCCCTTGGCCGTACCAAGCGCTCTTGCATGGTTAAGGTGGGGAATGACACTGATCGTACCAGGGACACGAGCTACATGATCAAGGTAGGGAACAGAAACAAGAGATAATTCGTCATCTCTGATAGCTCTGAAGCATTCCCTACCTGGATCATAGCTCAAGTGGAACAATACCACTGTTACCGTGAAACAATACCATAATTACTACCCTGGACCACCTTGGATAGTAGCCAAAATGGAAATTTACTGATGACTAAAGCCAATCATCTTGCAAACCTATAAACAGCAGTACCAAGTGAGACCCTTTGAGCTCTCCTGGAACGCAGCGGGCTGCATCCAGAATCTCCCTCTGAGTGGGACACCTCTCAGAGTTCGCAAACTCGAATTTGCGATACTCGGAAGAACACCGAGACTTGGGCTGAAACACTCCTCGGGGCTCAACCCTTTGCCCGTTGAGAAATGCCAAAGCATTTTACCTGAGTATTTCACAGGACTCGAGGGGAATTTTTAACAGGTATACCTTTATAAATTAGCTACCTCTAGGCCTTTCATTTAGCTTTGGTACCGTATTCATATGCATATATACACATTGATTGATCTAGATCTTTTTGCGCGCTTACCTGTACAGTTACTAACAAGTATAATCTGTAGTTAAGCTGTTTTAGTATTTGTAGTAACTTGACTAATTCTTTGTATAGCTGTCAAATTGATTAATGCTTAAGTATTGTTGGACTCTAAGTTGCTGCTAAACACCCTTAACCCTTTAGTCATAAACCGTTGCCCAGGTCTGAGACTAAGGGTAGATCCAGCCGCACCTAGGCTCCTCTCTGAGAAGGAGTTTAGAAAGCAAGGGGGGTCTACTCTGAACCTCGTGACTCAACGGGAGGGTTTTCTTATCCCTTTTTGTATTAGACACAAACCATTGTCCAAGTCTGAGACTAAGATTGGGTCCAGTCGGATCTTCTCTGAACCTCGTGACTCAACGGGAGGGTCCCCCTTACCCTTTTATCCTCAATCTCTGTACAAATCATTCCAACACAATCCTGATACGATTTTCCCCTGTGTATACTTAATCCATGTAATAAGTAATAGAGTGAACCTTGCCATCAAATTCTGTTAAGTCACGTTTCTATAAATTTCTATTAAAATCACCCTTTGCCAATAGCTTTGCCAGTGATTCTTTACGCGGCCTTAAAACCATTCATTCGTGACAAAAGTCAAATTGTTAACTAAAGACATTTTTATGAAATAAAGCTTTATTGTACTTTATTACCTCCTCTACTTTTTAGCCTATTAATAATTCTCAGTTCTTAATTAATTTCTTTAATTGTCTTAATTTTGTCAATAGTCTTGGGTTTCCTTGCTGGGCTATCTTTGAAGCGTATGTTCAACTAAGGGATGGGCAGGGCCTGGGTGTTAGGATTCCTGTTCTTCCCCCCTCCCCTTTGGATGATTTTAAAATTTCAGTTCAGTTTTTTACATTAATATGTTTCCCAGTTAACTAACAACATTATAATAATAAATGATAAAAAGCATGGATTCTAACCACTTTGTCCTCCTTTGGGAAAGCATCCAAGGAAGCAGAATAAAAAGAGAAAAGAAAAAAAGAAGAGAAAAAGAATAAAATAGGCAAGTATTAATAGACAGATTTCAAAGAAATACACTTCTAATAACTCTCTACAAAGAGATAAAAACATAAAATTTCAAAAAAAAGAAAAAGAGCTTTAAATAAAAAGATGACATTACTGCATATGTAGAAAACATGTTTTCCCACCTTAACCCACAGAAGCATAAACAATATAACAAACAAAAGTCAAGTTATAAATGAATGGACACTTTTCCATTTCTGTGATTTGAAATATATTTCTGTGATTTAAAATATATTCAATTTTCTTCTGAGTAAAGATAAGCTGTATCATATGCACTTTAATTAATAGTATAACGTAACATATCAAAGTAAACTATATTTTCATAGACTTGCTTTAATGACACCACCTGCAGGTGATGCAATGTAATGCATCTATTTATATTAAAATATGAATACATGAAAAATTTTGTCCAATACACCTACATAATTTTTTCAGAATGTGAATTTAATTTAATGGACTCACAAGTACTTCAGAACTACGGAAAAATAAAGATGAAATGCATTTTTTTCTGAGGTTTTTTTTTGGTTTACATGAAATTTCAGAAGCTCTGTTCAGTTGATGTTTAGCTCAAAGAAAGTGAAAAGGCCATACGCTAGTTCTGTTGTGAACATGATTATCTGCTATAAAATTCGTGACCACTTTTAACTGCATTTGTATTGATACAAGGAGCATTGATGCATTTCCCCTACAAATGACTGGCACCTTAAAGCCATATGAGAAAGTTATCTCATCTCATGATAGATAACAAAACCATTCATGCAATAAAAGGATATTTGTAAAATGTTTTATAACACACCACAGTCCTAGATGATCAGCCAAAAATAATCACTGGGTAATGGTCTTCCAAATATAGATCCTACTGCTCATGTACAAGTGAGTAGCCAGTTCCTTGTACGGGACTGACTGAACAGAGGGTATATTCGGATACCCTTCAGTTTTGTTGACAGCTACTGTAGCTAACTGCATGCGGATCAGAGGGAGAAAGACTTATCTGACCTGTCTGAAAGTAGGATACCTCATCCAGATTAAACTATAGTTTTACTTTTTAAAATAAATTTAAAATAAATTGACATAACACTCACTGTGGTAAGAAAAGTGGTTGTTTTTTTTTTAACCAAAAAAATGACTGATTTTATGTAAGAGAAATCTATAAATGTATATGAAGATGTCTATAAAAAAAGAAATCTAAAATGAAATAAGAGTTCAATAAAAATGTATCAATGTGGAGTTGTACCTGAGCAAAAGGGCTTCTTCTTTTATTCTATGAAAAACAAGTATGTTTTCTTCAAGCCATCCTTCAGTAGAACTATACACTATGTATTCTACTTTTTTAATTAACTCTGTGAATCCTAAGTATCTCCACAATCATTAAATACATTATTCATCTTTATAAACACCTCATAACAAAGTGATGAATGAAACACTTAAGTAAAATAAGCATGAAATGCCAAACTTAAGGTGAACAATCTGCAGCGTGACAATGTCAAGGAGGCTTTTTCTTAAGAGTACACATCAGAAAACTTACATTGTTTGATCGCAGAGAGACACGACCTCCACATCGAGCACAAAACTTGGTCCGGCAATAAGAGCATAAATGGCCACAACCATCTGCAAACTTTGTTTTATGACAGATTCCACATGTTGGAGCATCATCCTTGTGCTCTCCCTGGTAACGGCGGGCTTCTTCCCCTATCTTTCTTACTTGCTCTTTATAGCTTTCAAATTGTTGATGCAACCTCCTGCATAGATGAGAAAAAAGTTTATATAGCAAGAATAGGAGGAAATACTACTACTGTGTATTTCTTTCTTTCAGTTTATAACTCTATCTAATATTCTTGGCATGTTGACAATAATAAATGTACCTTATATCAAATACACACTGCCCATGGAAGACTGTATAGGAGAATGTAAAGGAAAAAATAACAGACATATGTACCCCTATTAGGTTTACTTCAAAGCTCAAGAGCAAATCATTTGACTTCACCAGAAATTGATCCAAATACAAAAAGATGGCAAAAAATGCATAGTCTTAAACAGAAGTATCTACAGAATAAAAGCAGAAATATAATTGCCTCAGCAAATTTGCATTGCTTTTTAATCATTATTTATACAGCAGGTGTAATAAAAAAAAATAAATCAATCTTCAGTTACAGTGTCACACTTCTGTTTTCAAAATCTAAATTACTAACGCATGTAACTTAAAGATTTCAACAGGCGCTCTATGATCACACTGGCCCTACAAGAATCTGTGAACAATTTTCTATGTCAAATCTATATATTAACAATCTGTAGTGTTCTCTCTTGGTGGGTGTGAGAGACTACGTAAGGTTTGCTGTCCCTCATTACAGACATTTCTTCCAGCTTAGCTGTAGGGGTATATAGGAGTATTAGCAGGTATACAGACTCCTAAGGTAAAGACAGGTGTTCAAAGAAGTAACACTTCTTCTCCAGCTGCCCCAAATAACGAACAGCCTGCCACTATGCCCACCAGCTGGCTAAGCGTCCTGCTACCCAAAAGACCCAGCTTCTGATCACGAGCACAGGGAAGAGCACTAAGCCCTCTAGCCTTCACTTCTCCTTCAATAAATCAGGAATAATAATAATTATTTAGTGATAAAATCTTTCTTATCATTATGATATTATCTCTGAGGAAAAAGATGTTCTCCTATTGGTCTCTATGAGATTTTGTTGGCAAGGATGAAGTTTCAGAGGGGAGCCAGCTAAAGGTCCAGGCACTTCCAAAAAGGGCAATCCAGCTCCTCTCCTGCTCCTGGCTGCAAGCTCTTACTGCTCCTTAGGCACTGATTTTGACATTCACCAGATCCCTGTCAGTGAGCTAACCCATGGACCTGAACCAACAGAAAATTAATTCTCTTACCAAAAAAAAAAAAAATCGTTTTCCCATCATTTTGCTTCCTGAATCACTCCATTCTGAGCAGGGCACTGGAGACCTGGGAAGAAGGTAGGACATGAGCTCCTGAAGCCAGAAGTGAAAAGGACCAGTGGACAGCAGGATCATCCTTTTTGCAGCAATGAGCAACGAGCTCAGCTCTCATGTGAAACTCACTCTGAAGCTTAATTAAAAGGATGATATTTCAATTCTTTTAACTATCTTCCTATTCATCAAATCATACAAGAAAGAAAAATTTCTGCAGGTGCACCAGGACAGCACTGCAACTTCTGACCTTTATTTTCACGAGCTTGAGCAAAGACCTCAGACGGCCTCAGTGGGAGAGTCCAGTAGGGCACATTTAACAACTCAGTCTTTTCACCATGCTATGTGGAAACTACAGGCTCCTCACCCACATTTTCAGATGTTGCTTCAAATCTACATCTCCATCAA
This sequence comes from Calonectris borealis, assembly GCF_964195595.1. NCBI lineage: Eukaryota > Metazoa > Chordata > Aves > Procellariiformes > Procellariidae > Calonectris > Calonectris borealis. Next base: position 34,542,972 of record NC_134314.1, on the reverse strand, counting down.
TAACATTAAAAAAATCATGAACAGATAAATAGATCATTAATAGAAACAGGGAATCTTGAGTTTAATAAATTATAACGGTAGGTGTGTTGTCTATCGAGGTCTTGATATCATAGAATCATAGAATCATTAAGGTTGGAAAAGACCTCTAAAATCATCCAGTCCAACTGTCAACCCAACACCACCATGCCCTCTAAACCATATCCCTAAGGGCCTCATCTACACGTTTTTTAAATACCTCCAGGGATGGTGACTCAACCACTGCTGTGGGCAGCCTGTTCCAAGGCCTGACCACTCTTTCAGTAAAGAAATTTTTCCTAATGTCCAATCTAAACCTCCCTTGGTGCAACTTGAGGCCATTTCCTCTCATCCTATCGCTTGTTACTTGGCAGAAGAGACCAACACCCACCTCACTACAACCTCCTTTCAGGTAGTTGTAGAGCGCGATGAGGTCTCCCCTCAGCCTCCTCTTCTCCAGACTAAACAACCCCAGTTCCCTCAGCCGCTCCTCATAAGACTTGTGCTCCAGGCCCTTCACCAGCTTCGTTGCCCTCCTCTGGACACGCTCCAGCACCTCCATGTCCTTCTTGTAGTGAGGGGCCCAAAACTGAACACAGGATTCGAGGTGCGGCCTCACCAGTGCTGAGTACAGGGGCACGATCACCTCCCTGCTCCTGCTGGCCACACTATTCCTGATACAGGCCAGGATGCCATCGGCCTTCTTGGCCACCTGGTCATCCTTCATCTCCACCTGCTTTGAGCTACCTAATCGCTTAGCATTGAGACTCACACCATTTAACTAATGTATTTCTAGTGAGACAATTCTGTGTTTCTGTGGGATTTTTTTTTTTTGTGTATGTCTGTGGTGAACTTGTTTTGACTTTTAGGATATAAGTAATCAGTGTTATTTGTATGAAATGCTGTTTTGGTGAAGTGGATATTTTTCCTTTAAGATGATATTCAAGCCTAGAAAATGATCATTCAACCTAACTAAGAGGATTCATGGTAAAATACACATATTCCATTTGGACAGGAATGTCACTGCTCGTAACTACATAAATCAACCAACTCCCACAGTGACCACACAGGCATATTCTAGTGAGGATGCAGTAACAGCAAAAGCTAAGAAGCCAAATAATCTATTCTCCCTCGCTGCAAACATGATACATTATATTTAATGCTTTATGCTAATGAAAAACTTGGCAGAAGTAGCAAACGGGTTTTTTTGTTTTGTTTTTATTTTTTACTAACCTGCTTAAAAAAACTTTGCAGTATTGAATAAGATGAGAAAAGTGGGTCAAAAGAATTAGGCAAAATACTCGAAAACCATAATACTTTTTGCCACATTATTGCATTACACATATGATTTAACTTATCTTACACAGCTGCTCACTTATAATGCATAAAAACAACTGAAGACATTCAGGAATTTGTATAAGAACCAGCTTAAAGAACACAATTAAAAAATTGAGAGGTCTATAGGTAAATTTCTTATTACGTCATATATACTACTAAAAAATGGAACCATGGAAACTAAATTCAGTTCTCCTCCACTACAGCAAGACTTAAAGCTCTGGATCTTTACTAATGGGGAAAGGGAAGATAACAGCAAGCTCTGCACCTCTTCCTGTTCTTTTCCAATTAGACAGTCTACATCCGAATTTTTTTGATCTCGTATGAAGCTTATGAAGTGTATTAACACAATGATGTTTTGCCCTTCTGCGTGCACCAAGAGGCAGATGAACGTACTAGCAACTAAGCAAAACTTAAGTGAGAGGAAATTTCATTTATTTATAAATATGTAGCACTTATTTATAGACTTCTTGTTTTCTGCATCAGTGTAAGACCAGCCTTTTTACCACAAGGGGTTCAAAACCTAGCGCTTATCTTGCATGTCATACTCCGCATTACTGGAGAAATCGTCACATTTTATCTACAGCAGGAATGGAATTGAAGAAAAGGGTTGCAGAATTCACAGAGCAGAAAGAATCTTACCCGGCCCATGGCAGGTCTGGTTCAATTATTTCTTTTGCAAGGTTTGAACCATCTTTCCCACCTTTTTGAGGAATGACAGGATCTCTGTATCTCTGGCTATTCTACAACAGCGGCAGCAAATCCCTCTCAACAGTTTTGCCTTATACAGAAGTATTATTTGCCTTATACAGAAGTATATTAAGTAAATTACTGACGGGCAATTCTGCAAAGCTTTATTCATGTCTTCATGTACTTTTTAATAAGTGTAAGCCTTGGAGGACACTCATGTCATAAGTATCTTACACACCTCAAACTTTTCAGACAGCTCATTGATATCATTAGTAGGTCAGACAAGGGACATTGAGGTAATCTGTAATATTGACTGACCAGAAAGTGGCATATCAAACCACACAGAAGTTATCATTTATGTTGTTGGGTTTTTTTAAGCTGGCTCAAGATGTATATTTATACTGCTACAATCATCTCCACTAAGGAGATATTACAATTACAATCCAAGAATGTAATTTTTGATTAACAGACTATGTTATGGCTTTGTTGCTGATTTACTTTTAAATTCCTATAGTGTATACCTATCTGAAATATCTGCATATATACTGAAGATTAAAAAGTGACAAAATGATGCACTTGCATATGTATGCTCTGTACAGATTTTCAAAAAATGCCAAAGATTTGAGTCACCTTTATGCACAGTTACATTTTAAATGATTTTTAAATGTAGGATGAAACTATTTTTTTTTACTTACTCAAAAATCCAGCAGATGGCACTACAGATTGCCTTTTCACTCTCCCAGTTCAACTCAGATTATTCAAATCTCAGAATCTTTAACATCTGATTTAACATTATAAAAATATTACGCCCTGTCATGAGTTCAAGTTGGTAGAAAAATTGCCACCTTCTAAGAGACACAGCCGTAAGTAACTATCCACCAATGGCTACCGCATATATGAAAAAAGCTCTTAGTAAAATGCAGTACTTTGCCCTGTTCACCGATGCCACGCAAACACATAATCACACAGAGCATAGACTTTTTTTTTCTTTTTTTCATAAAATCAGTGGGACTTTAACCAAGTTCTGTTCTTCAAAAAAAATAGTTCAAGAATGCAAACTCAGATTTGTTTCCACACATTTTCTTCTGCTGTAGGAGATGTACAAAAGAGTAGTAATTCATTGACATGATGGTAGGGTAATGTGTTTGCACAAAACAGCAAGACTTCTAGCACTTCTGGATATTTAATACGCCTAGATCTAAAAACCTGCAGACAAACTTCAAGCGGCTACGTTGAAGCTGTGATCTGAAAACCACTGTTCAGCAGCTCCGTAAAGCTGGAAGTACCTCAGCCTCGCCGGGTGCCCCACTGCCCTGCCAGACTTGGGGGTACCCATCTCACGCAGATGTTCCCAGAGGGAGCAGCACGGCACCTCGCTTTTGCCTCAGCCCCACTAGCACCTTAGCTGGGAAAAGCTGTCAACTTGTCATGGGTTTGGGGAATACACGCTTTAAACAACAAAGTCAAGACAGGCAACCTTAGAAAGATGCTATGGATTGTTTTGCCTGAGTAAAGGGAAACGAGGAGCTTAGGGGGAATCTAGCACGTGTTGACTGGAAGAACAGCTCAAGTTCAGTGAAGAAGTCTAGATACATCTGCTGGTTACTTCATGCATCATCACATCACATATAAATCTGTTATAAAAATTTATACCCTCTGCACAAGTAGGACAAATTAAGGTTGAATAATAAATAACATATCTAACTCTTCCAGCTCCCAAGTGCTTGACGTAGCAATGTTAATGTGTTAGCATATTTGAAGTCCAGGGTATTTTTGAATGTTTGGGGTGTGTTGCTTTTTAGCACGGGTGATACCTGGTTTGGTTGTTTTATAAAGATCAAATAACTGCTAAATGTACTCATATTGCAAAATATTGTACTTCTGAGTGAATTTGGATGTTAGTTAATATTCCTTTGCTCTTGCTATTGCTGTACTTTTTTATTCAGTGTGAATTGTCATTTTAAGAGCAGGGTATAGTATTTGTCTGTAAAAAATGCTCACCGAAGGCAAGCAAGACATAGATCTGTGTAAGTTGTGAAACAGGTAGGAACCCGATTGATCAACTAATCTTTAGAGCAAAAAAAGGCCATGTTTGTGTAAGTGGAAGCATTAATCAAAGGACTGCAAATGGAAGAGTTAACGGCTTCCATATCTTGAGGGTGTTGGGTTTTCTCCTCCACAAACTGGCAGCTTCTAGCCCCTTTGCTGTCACCTACTGTCCGACCTCTTACTTTTCTGTGACTTTACTTACCACCCATTTGACCTTTCTCTATTCACATTTCCTGTAGGTCTCGTCTCTCCTTCCTACACATTTTTAAAATAAATATATCACAATAATTATTATATACGACATCTATTATAGCACGTTCTATATCCTATAATAAAAACAACAAATATTCCTCAAAATCTCAGATTTTACCTGGCCTGAAGGTTTCTTCTTTCTCCCGTGTTCATTCAACGCACAACTATGGATCAACTCTATTATTCTCTCACTTGGTCTTCACCTGCCGCCCATGACATTTTTCACCTCACCAGCAATCACCTGAATCCTGCTGGGCATCAGCCCTTTCTCCTCCACATGCCAAGATCTCTCCTTCCTCCCTGGTTTATTGGTGCAAACTCAAATTTGACCATGCTTGTAACTCATAGGTCTGTTTCTCTACCTAACGTTTGTTGTCTTCTTTATAAACCAAAGTGTTTGGCTTAGATTATCGACTCCCATCATGGGTGACCTGTACATCAAACTCCATAAACTGAAATAGAGATCTCCTTGTATCTCCAGCAAACCTTAACCACCACCTCCGTTCTGCTTGCCACTCAGGACCAATAACTACTCTGCTACACTGGACTCACACCTATTTAGACCTTCACCTCAAAATGCTATACAAGCCTCAGAGATTAATTTTGCAACTAAAAAAAACCCAAACACCAAAGTTTAGCTAATTTCATATCCGTCCAGCTTAAACATTCAGCTATCATCAGCTCATCCCTCAATTCCTTTTCTCACCATCGCAAGCCTGTCCTGCTGATAGTCTAATCACAATCCTGCAACAAATATAATTTTATTTTACCTCCCTTTGTATTCCTCCAATGAGCCCCCTTTTCTACTGCCTAAAACACAAATGGTTTATCTTCACCTTCAAAGACTTTCACAGGCTATTTCCACCTTGCCTATCATTTCTCATTCAGTACTGAGACGATTCTGTTGGAGTTAAACTTTCAAGCAAGAATCTTTATGATTTTCCTCTTGTTGGCCCTGATGTGGGATAATTAGCAACAACACCATCCCATTATCCTCCTTCAAACACTCCTTTGCCTTGATGCCTACAAAGATCCGGACAAAAATTAGGTTACTGGTATGTTAAAACTTTTACTTACCAGGCCAGACAATACAGACTCCCCTGTCTGCTCCTATTATTTTATTATTTGCTTCATACTTACAATGCAGGCTGCCCCTGTGGCAAAGACTGCCTTTTTTTCTTCGTCCGTAAAAACCCTCACTCAGAAGGGTTATAGTCCCTGACAAGTGCTTCCAGGCAATACGGTAATACAAATCCCCAACATGATTCAGAAACTCATGAAGCCGCTTCTTTTATTTCTTTTAATAATTTTATGATTCTAGTCATTTACTTTTTGGTTTCTGACTCTCAGGCAATATACTCATACCTTCCCCACATCCATGAGGGACAAAGTGTTTTTAATGAATGTTGCTATTTTCCTATACACCCATGACGCTAGGAACCAGGAGCAGCATAACCATAAAGCATTTCATTATGAGACTCATGATAAAATTCAGACTTGGCCAAGACAAAGGCTTCACTTATAAACCTCACACAGTAGTTTAGACCCGGCCACCACCACTGGAATTAGAAGTTGTTCACATGTAACAGATACTTTTGCCCTCTATTCAAGTTATCTTAATTCCAGTTCCCTCATATAATCTCTTACCGAGCGCATACTACCTGGCAGCATCCTAACAAGACTGTACAGGCTGAGGCAAAAAAGTCCCACACCTTGCTCAGACAGTCCGCCTCCTCACCACCTCGGAGCAGAGGCACACCAGCAAAGTGGCGTGGACTGCGGCTTTACTCCCGGGGCTCTTACCTGGTGCCTTTTCACCAGCAGCAACAGTCATTGTCAAGCTAACATTTTACTAAGGGCAGGTTTTCTGCAAGCATATAAACGAGCTCATTAAATAACTTGCATAAAATGTCATTTTTCAACTTCCTGGAAGTTTCCTAATGTAGGTTACTGGAAAACTTTATTATCGTATACTTCTACTTGTTTTTTAAAAATAACCACAGCCCACAAGCAGACTTCTCCTTACACAAGTGAAGAACTGTGAGTCAGAAATGTGCAATATCCACAACAAGGAATTTACATTCCAGCTTCCCACAGTTCCTCCGAAATGACCGTTACCCTTTCTGAGGTATAAAAGAGAAACCAGATAACTAAGCAAACAACAGATAACAGTACTAAAAAAGGCATAGCTGAGGAATTCAGAAAGAAACCGTGTATATCTTGTATTAAAAAGCACTTACACGCTGAGATATATTTAGTACTGAAGGAATCAATGCCTTCTGCGGAAAAAATAATTCATGATTATCCATTCTTTGTTTAAAAACATACATTCTTATGTCACGGCTTTTATGAAAAATGCAAATAATTTAAATCAACTGTTTTTTTCTTTTTTTTTTAATTCTGAGTTCATGAAAATATGAAAACCGATACCATTGCTAAAAAGATGTTCCATTCTCCTCACGTGACTATTTCCACTACCTTAAGTAAGAGTACAGCTCCTATGCTTTAAGGTAACTGTGTGCAGAAAAGCTTATGTTCCAAAAGTTAAAGTCTTATTTTTCATTAAAAGTGTCAGTAGCAGGAGGGGTTTCGCGGTTTTTTTGGAGTGAAAATTGTTACATTTCAACAGTGAAGAATTATTTGGAATTTGAAGGTTTTAACATGCCAAAAAAATTGAAATAAGACTGAGAGGGGAGGGAGACAACACCTTTCCACCCAGTACTGCTCCGTCCCAAGTACACCTCAGGACCTAGAGCCCTTGCACTTTTGGGAACCTCTGTGCCCCCTTACTCGGCCTTTTTAAGGAGGTATAAGCCCTTCCACCCAATTGCTGTTATGAGCTGGGATCTGGAAACACATCCTTCTAGGGCAGGGCATGAGCCTTATTCATGATGCCCCAGCTGGCTTGCACAAAAACAAGGAGGAAGACCTCCAGGTCACAACACAAGCATAGAAAACACTGAAAGGGCAACACAAATCCAGAGTATAAGAAAAACAGATGAAAGATATGATCCATCCCTCCCAGGTGGAGAGGGAACTGTAAGTGATGGAGATTAGAGCAGGATGGAAGAGTCTCCAGCTGACTGTCTTAGAGAACGAGAGCCTTGTCAGAAGAGGTCACAGCAACAGAAGTCCAGCATTTTAGACCAGCCATGATAACAGGTTTCACATAAAGCCCCTCGAGTAAGCTTGTGATGTAAGCACAAGCAAAAGAGTTAGTATTAATGACTTTGAAAATGTTAATGAGTTAAAAGAATAGAAATAGGATGGTGAGTGGGAAATAGTGGCAAGGAGCTATCCACTCCCCTATCTTCCACAGACAGGAAAAGGATATAGCTCCACTAATCTAACAGGTTTTTAGTATTATCCAAGTAAAATTTGTAATTACATTGACCACAAATAATTACACTGACCACAAATAATTGCACTGCCCAAATTCAGTAACACAAGGTTTAATAAAATATGAAGTCTCATCAGGTGAGTGAGCTTGCACAATAGTTCCACACCAAAATAATATTCATAAACATTTGTCCCTAAGCCCATTGGAAACAGCTGTTTTAAAAACTGCAAGCCACAACCATAATCCTCAATGGTTTCTCCACTCACATCTGAACATCAAATTCAACAAAACTTTCTTTTTCGAAAACAAGGAAATGACAAGTTGTGGTAACACACGCATTATCTTTGGTCTCCTGGAACAGAGTCCAGCATGCTTCTAACATGCAGACTGCCTCTGTGCTGTAGGGCAGCAACTGACTCGGTACCCCACTGCAGAAACCACACTGTATTTGCTAAATGTGCAACCTTCTAACTTCTTTTAGCATCCTATTTTAACTATAGCATCTGCCCTTCCAGCTGTTGCTTGAACTTCACTTACTCATCATCAGTCCCACGGGTTAGACTCCTCTCTCATCCCACCACTGCCAGCTTCCCAGGCGAGCGGACTCCTGTGCCCTAATACAGTCAATTCAGTGTTTTGCTAGAATATAAAGGTACATGAAGTGGTATCATGCAGTGAGGAGACATGTCTACCCACTTGCCTTATACTTTTACACTTCCCTGAGCAGCCCCAATAGGCCACTGTTGGTTCTCCAGCCTTAATGAGACCTAAGGAAGAGGGATGGAGCTGAACACTTTCAACACCACCAGAAAACTGGGAAAACAATCATGGGAGTCAAAGAATTTTAAAAAAAAGATTAAAAAGAGAGGGAGCTAGAGGGGGGTAAGAGAAAAAGCATCAACTGTAAGAACAGTTAATCGCAGAGGACACCAAGCAGAGCACCTTGAAGACCTCCACAGAGTCAGCAGACTACTCAAATAGTATTCTGTCCGGAGACATGTAGGATGTTGGAGGCCCCAAAGTCACCAGGATCCTCTCTGTCAGGCTTCCTCTTCCCAATGCTGTACACGGACAGTTTGGCCACAGCCAGTAGAAGAGTGATGAGAACACCCCACAATGTGTCAATGCCTTGTCCGTTGGTCTTAACCAGTATGGGCATTTTTATACACCTGTTACCTCTGTGGACAACCTCCCCAATATCAGTCATCTCACATAACCATCACAGCTCTGCTGCACTTTCACGTTTAATTTCTTCACCACTCAGCTCTCCTAACACAGAGGGCGCAGCAGGAGAGCAGCTGGTTTGCTCTGAAGAGTTGTCACCAGCTCCAAGTGACAGAGTTCAAAAAGTTTCATGAGTTCATACACATAGTGTTGTTAGCAGCCTGAATTTACCAAATGCAACCACTTAAAAAGTTATGGAAATATCACTATGTTACAGCCCCTCTCTTACTGAATCGTTAAAACAAGCATTCAGGGTCAAGCATTATCTACCTAATAAACACAGGACCTATAAACATATTCAGCTTTTTAGAGATTGCTCTAACTACTCATGCATCAAAACTGCAGAAGTAAATGAATGTATTATTTTACTTGCAGCATTCACGCAACAGCAGTTGCAGGAAAACCAGCCATAATGACCGAGCAACAGCAACACCCATGCAACCACGCAGTGAACCAGTCCAGGAAACCGAATGGGGTTAGACACGAACGAAGGAAAAAAATATCTGAGCCTACACAGTTGCATGAATGCTTATGGATTAAAAAAAAAAAAAGGCAGCAGAATCAGAAGCTGAGAAAGAGGGTGATAAAACCATTTACTGCAGCAGAAGTGCTAGCTTGAGCTGCAAGAGCAACTGCACTGTCAAAACCAAGCATTTTAAGAAATAAAGTCTGAGCATTTTTCAAGGTGCAAACTTAATATTGTTTGTATGTGACTTTAACTGGGATATGTGGCTCTTGGAAAAAAAGGCTTTTCTTACTGAAAATCAAAATAACAAGATTTGCCACAGTTTGTTTTAAAAGTGAATTTCAGTTCTCTAAAATTTGTCAGATCAACAGTTTCCATAAGATCCACTGTAAAAAGAGACCTGAGAAATTTTCTCCTACCTGCTGCCTGCCTGCATTATCAAACCACAACAGGGAGACCATCTTCCAGCATCTCTGCAATTCACAACACCCTTACAATTTATCCCTTGCTAAACTGGGAAGTGAGATTAAGAGTCCCCCCTTCTTCCCCCAGCTATTTTAGAGACAAACATCTATTCAACCAATAAATGAGATACATAAAAAAAATATTAAATAAGTTTTATGCAAGGCTTACTTAAAACTATGAAACCAGGTCTTACTCGGACATCAAGAGAAGAATGATAAAAATATTAAAGGCAATTAACTAAGGTTAATTTGCCTTTTTTCTTTCAGTGAAATGTTTTCATTCTCTGTGTTTTCTTTATATAGCGTAACAGATGAACTGTTTTAGTACAGGTGTATGGCAGAAAGCAAAGATCCCAGAGACACCCAGCCATGCTAGTACCATTTGCGAGATTACAGGGCATGTCCTTTTACATTACTGCATTTGCACTACAAGTAATTTTCATACATGGTTCCTCATTTAAAAAACAAGCCATAAATATGTTAGGCACAAGCTCCTTTTATAAAACCTTCTTAAAAAGACTGCTGGAAAGTTACTTAAAGAAAGTTTCATCAAGATGCAGAAGGAACTAATTACTGTCTTCCCCAGCCAAATCAACAGCTCTGGATTTTCTCAGAGCAACATGAAACAACACCGTTCGTAAAGTGTGCTTCAACATGCTTGAGAAGCTCGAGCACTGATTAGCAGGTGAGGAGGCAACGACCTCTAATGCAGAGAACGAGTACCAAATCACTCCGCGAATTTTTTGTTGCTGATACTGAGTCCCACTGAACCAACAACTGTAAAAAAGTGGGGAAAGAATAACTGGAAGTACCAATGCAATATAACCAGTTTAAAAATAGGTATTAAAACTATGCTATCTAATCCTGGGTGTGTTTTAGCTTTTTTTCTTTATTGTTGCTTTCCTAGCTAATAAGCAAGAAGTTTCCATCTCTAGTTTTATAACAGGCCAAAAAAAGTGGGATATTTCAGGTACTGGATCATGTTTTTTCCTTATCAACTGATTAAGTAATGTCTTTATTTTCCTCATTTACTTAAATATTACTGAATCTAACCCAGCACCACACTCTGTTCCACATGTTGTATAAAAGACACACAAAACGTGTCTCCTGAATGAGCTGACCTGTGTCAGCTCGTGATGGCATAACAATGCTTTAATGCCACTACTTCACTGAAAGAACCACAAAATGATCCTTGGAGCAGCAGTCTCTGAGCCCCATAGGAAATTTCTCCAGTAAAATACTATTTTGTGAAGTGGCTCTGCCAGCAAATGTCCCTTAAAATACGTTAAATCAATGAGTAAAGAATAACTTGATTTATTTTCTCTTCAAAAACATCAGCTTCATTTCATTATGGAATACAAATATCATTTATTTAAGCTAAACTTCAACAAAATCATATTTTTGTGAACAAGCAAAACCTAATCTGTTTTCAGAGTGAAGCGAAAGAGAATTAAATGGTGTTCTCTTCAATTTATTGAATTAATTTATCGAATCACATAATACGCTGCCATGGGCATGTTTTTTCCTAAGAATGGTCATCACATCGTAACCAACCAGCCATAACATGGAGAATAACTGAAAGCCATGTAAAACAAAGTGCAAAAAGCCTGAAAGGGGCAGGGAGTGGGGGAGTGTTACAGTAGAAAAGCTCAATTCAAGGATTGGAGAGGAGAAAAAGAAGATTAATGAAAATCTTGAGGAAGAGTTTTTAAAAGTAAGGCACAAATTTGCACCTACACAAAACCACAAACACAGGCACCAGTATTTAGCACTCTTATTCTGAATACAGAACCACTAACCACTAGACATATTAATGATGCAGTGCATGAGAGAAAAAATAAGAGAGAAGCCCATTTATCCAACTGAACAATATTAATTAGTAGCATCGCTAAGTTCAGCTGGATGAACCACATAACCCAGGCAGAATTTGTCCTGATCAACCAAGCTACCTACAACAGAGACAATCCAAGCCAGCGGAGAGCAGACAACCGCCCATCAGATGGGACCACCCAAAGCCTTAAGAGATCGGCTACCGTTTACAGGCAGTTGGTCCTGTATGGACTTGCACTTTTAAGCTGTTAAGTCAGTTTGGAAACCCCATGCACAGCAATACCCTGGGAAGCTGGCAGAAGATGACCACAGAATTATATGGCTTCGCTATGGGTACACAATTGTGAATTGCTATTCTTTGTCCCCATCAAGAAGCCATAGGAAACGGCGGCTTATGAGCATCTCTTCTAAAATTTAAGCTTATGAACACCTGGCAAGTCAAGATTTTTGCATCTTAAAATACTACCGAATGAAAAATTCATCATGTCTAATACCTCAAATGCTGCCGCAGTCTCCTCTACCTCTAATTCAGTGATACAATCATTCTTCATACTACCTGTTCCCCTGCCCCCCAAATTTAATTACGTTGTGACAGTTGGTGAAGTTATTTTTTTGGTGTCAATACGTCGAGAGATTGAAATGCTGGATTAAAATGGCAGCAGCCATCACTAATGCCAACACTTGCAAATCATAATCTATTTTATCTGTCAAACCAGTTTCAAAAACAGTTACTTAGTGCAACCCTAGTAAAGTTGCAATTAGCAACCAGGGCAAGAACAGACCCTGCTATACTCTGAGAATATTGTTTTTGTTACAATCACGCAGTGGGAAAAGATGCGTAAAGACATTATGGTCTGCTACTAACAGTGCAATGCACACAAGCCAAAAAAAAAAAGAAAAAATCCCCAGTGCTGCAGTATATCCCTTCAGTCAGCTGGCACCTGTTAAAAAGTTTGGAAAGTTGAGAGGTGTGGGTACTGGTTCAACAAAACAGGAAATTACTTTGGAGCAATGTTTATTAAAACAGCTTTCTGAAACAGTCTTTCTCACACATGCATTTGAAAAAAAAAAATCTGAGTATTTTTGGCATCCAATGTGTTAAACAGATGATAGGTATCAGATGGCAATAGAGGGTGAGCAGCAAAAATATGACAAAGCACAGTGGTCTGTAAACAGAGCAAAGCTACCGAAATTCTAACTACCATATGGTGGTAACAAACAGGACACGTGCAAAACAGGAAAAGATCTCACAGCGAGGGGTGTGATAGGAGCCAGCAAGATGCAGAGCTGAAAAAAATTACAATAGGACTGCAAGCACAACAGTGATAACATTTCAAATTAATTATATTCAGCTGAGGCTTAGTGTGTACAGTATGTCTTCTACCTAAAAATAATTTAACAGCCTCGCTGAGAGCATCTCTAATTTATCATCCTGTTCACCTTCCTTTATAATTTCCATATTACAAGGAACAAAAAAGGCTCACACATCTATTTTAAATATACCATCAAAGTGCATGATTAAGCTTGTCTCCAGCATTATTTAATTCTCTTCATTCTTCTGGATGCCAAACTAAACACAAATTAAAAGCATATGGCATTTTAGTGAATTAGAAAATTAGAAAAGGAGAACATTAACTGGTTTTATTTTATGCTCTAAGCACGGCACATGGTAAAATTAAAAATTTCAAGGCTTTTTATATTTGTGATTTATTTTATTTCCTTCTTTTAATGTACTCTGTACTGAAGTTAAATGTTCTCAAGAATACTGTTGGTGAAAGAAAACCCATAGCATGCTCTCTACATTTTTATTACCTATTTTTTCCCCAAAATATCATTGTTCATAACTGTTTTAAGAAAATTGTCTTGAGCTTGAAATTATTCTCAGTAGAAGAATGAAGCCTCTTCTGTGGTAAGCATCCGTGCTTCTTGATGCTCACTGAAATTGTACAAGCTAAGAATTAAATCAGTGTTAACAAAGAATTTTTCTGCAAAACTCTCTTATCTGATGAAGTTCTTGAGTAGAAAGTATGAGCCCACAATCAGTATATATTATTTTTCCTTTGATCTAAACCTCCACAAGGCCTATAGAAAACCATGACATCCAATTTCAGGTTCTCTTCTCCTTTCCTTCCTGTTTTCTATCAACAGTTTGATTAATTCCCAAGCTTACTATTTATGCCCAAACTCTTCCAAAAAGACATTCCCATACAGAAATTTAGTCCACACAGTTCAGTACTGCTAATATATCAAAATACGGATTTTATTCCTGTAATAACGCATACTGGAAAATTGTCACACGGACAACACAGCAGAAGGACACAAGAGGGATGCTTCAGTAACCACGTGCTCACCAGTTAATCACATCTAGCAGACCCACTGGGGTTCTCTCCTGAGGAGCCATACTAGTCATAGGTATGACTTTAAGAGAAGGAAAGCTTCTGCCAACACATTTCCCATTTAGGTCCTGACAGAAAACCCCTAGGGCTCGTTTTAAACCAATAATACCTTAAACAACAGGAGTGAGTGTCCTTTGGGAAACACTGCACAAAGTCTACTAACCTGTTTTATGATTCTGCCTGCTACTCTGAAACACCCATAAATTTGGCAGAGAGACGTTTCTCCAAAGATTCTCCTTCGTTAATATTTTTCTACTATTCTACAGTGGTTCTCACAACAGCTCATTAAACAACGTGCACTCACAGAGCTTCAGGCTCCCTGATCATTTTTGACCGCCAGAGGAGTCCACAGGCTGGTGAACCATCACGTGCAATAAGGTCAGCCCTCCCGAAAATTTGGTCCAGTGCCACAAAAGGCTCCAGGTACAAATCTGACACTCCAGTGTAGCTGTGTCCATATAAAAAGCACTGATAATTTTTCAAATCAGTATTTGTTCCAGAATACTTGGATCTAACCATAGCATTAGTCTCCAACCTATTATTCTCTAGCAGAAAAAGGTATTTCATTCCCCTTGGCTAGCCCTTTAGAGACCCAAAAGCTGTAAGCATTTAGTTCCTGTCATAGTTCAGTATTTGCTTAACCCAAAAATGGATTTCCAGATGGAGCTAGATGTAAAGGAAGAATATCATTCTTCTACATCAGGATTTCTTATTGCTTGAGCCTGCAGCCTCTGCTCATCTCAGTAGAGTTGTTGTGTTTTTCATGATCACTGACTTGTGCTTCTGCCAAATTCACAGATTTTTCACAACCACACGGAACAGTCGTAGAACAGGACCACTATTTTGTAGTCTTGTTCTGCGCTATGTTTTTTAAAAGGCACTCCCTCCCTTTACTTGGGGTACATGATGTAAAATCCAAAGCTGTGTGTCAAGAGTGCTTAAGTGACATTTTTATCCAGCACATCGTACAATATTCTCTAAAAGCTGAACAGAAAGACGAAGAGTGAAGCTGTATGGGTACCTAGAGTGCGATCCTTCAAAACAGAAGATGACCGTTTCTTATCAGCTCTCTCCACCCAAGTGGAACAACTAAAAATTTCTTTCCTTCAGCTATAATCCGAACAGCCACCAGTGCATTTCTGAAGTAGAAGTGAAAATCTGGAGGCTTCAAGAAAATTTCTGGAGCTGGCTAACAGTACAAATACTGACACTTTTTCTATGTTTCAAAGAAAATCACCTACCAAGCCATCTGTGCATTGCACCACGCCTTGGTCTAAAGCCAGAACAGCAAAGAGGTGAGCTGGGCCCAGAACACTGACATCATCCAACCGTGTCACTGATGTGGCCTCATATCTGCCAGCTTCCCAAAAAGGAGGAAGCTAGGTACAATTTGCCAGACAAATTTGTCATGTTGAATGATGGCGCACAACAAATCTGGCTTGCTTGGTGAAAGGTAGTACTTTTCCTACCTGAAAACAGACACGGAATAAGTATCTCTGGGTAGCAGCAACTCTCACCTTTTCTTCCTCTCAATAAATTGCCAAGATTATCAAAATAATATCCTGGTATGTCCAATATGATGTGTACATTCAAAAAACAGGAGAGAGAAAACATCCTGCTAGGATTGCACTAGTGTGAAATGCTGTCTCTAACTCCACTTCAGGAGGACTTGACTTAGGATGTGGTACATTGAAGGACAGACAGGATTTTTTTACTTCTGTGATGAGGATTGAGATGTAGGAGATTTTTTTTGGGTGCTAGATTAGCTACCTGTGCTCACTGCCGTTGCTACTGTAGTTTATTTATGTCACAGGTCATTAGAAGACCAAAATATATGTGAGGAAGATTGGAAGGAAGCAGAGTGTTAGGAACTCAAACGATGGTGTCCCTAGATGAGAAATTTGAACCAAAATCCACTAGATATCCTATTTTATGTCATTTTGTTAGGTCAAGTCACCTAGGGGATAATTTGGTGTTTCATATAGATTCTTCAGCAAAACTATTACACTGTTTGAAGACTGGAAAGATTACTATTTTAGCTTGGAAGAGTGTGGAAGCATGGCTTTACACACTTTGTATCAGTACCTAGTTGATTACCAGGGAGTTATGATTGGTGGTATGTACGACTAATGAGTGAGAAAGAGTGGACTGATTGCAACCATTATATTGAAAATATTATCAGCACATACAATGAAATATATTAAAGGAGTAAGTCTAGCTAAGTTGTCTTTACTACACCATAAAAATGTCAATCAGTTCCTTCAGGAAACCTGCTCCTGACTTACGAAGATGTACAATATAAGCCCGTTAACATCCTTGCAACATGTTGAGATCAAAAACTTCAGTTCTAGGTTTGAAAATGGCCCCTTCTGTCTTTCCTTGGGGGAGGGAGGAGGGGGAAGACAATAAAAAGAAAAGAAAAAGCAAATTATCTAAGTCCTGGAGTTCAGGAAGTGTGTAACATTGTGTTGATGGGATCTGAAGCTGTATAATGTATTAACTTTAAGATAAGAAGCAAGTCTTGTTTGGAAACTACTGAGAGAAGATCAGCACCTCCTAGGTGAACCACCCGCACCATTAAAAATGCATGCCCTGCTCCCAAGGACAGTCACTTCAACTCCCATCCCTCAGTGCTTATTCTGCCTTTCAACACTAGATTAAAAAGCTTTTAGTGGTGGATACTGTGTGTGTATGAAAGTGTCTACATGCTATAACCAAGTCACCTCTTGATCTCCTGTGTGATAAACTAAGCAGATTGAGATCTCTAAATCCTCCAGTGCAAAGTAGTTTCTCCAGCATCTGAAACATTATTGTAGCTCTTAACTGAACCTTTTGCGACCTTTCAACAAGCTTTAAAAACATAATGTCCTAAGAATTGTGTCCTTCCTTTACTCATTTTCCAAATGCTGTATTACAAATGCCAAGGATGAACATCAGGCTTAATGGCCCAACAGCTTCTTTGGTCACCTGAGTGCCTCTTTTGAATACTGGCTCTACGTCAGGAGTCTCCTAAATTCACAGAATTTTCCTGATTTCCCAAATCTAACAAAGAAAAAAAAAAGCATCAGTCAACCAGAGACTTCTGCAGCCAAGTCTTTCAGTCTTCTTCTGCACAAGTAACTAACGCCTACTTCTTTTTAAATATTTATCCAAAGCAGGTGTTGTCTCAAGTTTTCTTTGGTTACTATCAAAGTGGGAAATGACTTCTTGTCCTCATAGGATGCAAATACACTTCTCCATTTTTTCCCATGTGCAAACAGAAATACTTAGCTAATGCTCTTTGTACATATTAGCAGTGCTAGTATGTCCATCAGAAAATGGGCCAGCATCTTCCTTAGGGTATCTTCTGTCTAAAATTCATTTCCTGAACAACCTCTTACTGCCTGCAGATCTGGATTTTTTCCTCATTTCTTTGGTATCCCTTACCAACTCTCTGTACTTCATAGCTTATCATTTTAAACAGTTTGTATCTGGGTTTATAAGGAGTAAAGACAGATGAGTAAAGGCAACTGGAGCTGTATCATTCCCATGTTACTCAGGTAGATTAGCCAGTTAAAATATCACCTTCCCTGGAAGATTTTCCATATTAAACTTGACAGGATACTGTTGAATGTAAGCAAATGAAAGTTTCAAAGTATTATATTAGTCTTTTCATCTCTGAAAAATACTAAAAATATCGCCCTGTTTTCTTCTTCGTAGGGTCTACAAAGAATTACTTAAAATCTTTCCTGCAGTTCTTAGTAAGCATGTTTGAAATTTTTTAGAGTACAAAAATTAACTTGCATTTTTATGACACCCGGGATTTACAGATGAAGAGTCCTACATGAGTATTTAATATTAAACACAATGAAAAATGGCAATCAATTTCTTAAGGAAAAAAAATAATTAATTCTCATGGCCATTCAGATGTATGCTTTTCATTTGATCATTTGTACTACTGAAAACTTTTCAAATTCATAGAAAATAGCTTCCTGTCATGAAAAAAAAAAATCAGCTGTCCCTCCTTTAAGAAAGAAGGCTCTCACTATTCTAACATAACTATTCTTCACCCCTCCTGTCAAAAACTGTAGCTAATGTGAATCAGAGTAGAATTTAAAAAACTAAGCCTTATCTTGCTTTCACAAAAAAAAAAAAAAGGTCAATTAATTGCAGCAAAATGCATCTGAGTGTTGTATCCTTATTTTCTTCTACTAATGTCCCTTAGCTAAATCCCAAAGTCTTCAGTCAGGGGAAATTCCTTAGAAACAATTCTGAATTCCCTTCTTCACTCTGCTTCCTATTTTTAGCTTTCAGATGTTGGCAGGTAGGAAAGTTGACTGCTTGCAAATCCTGAATTTCAGCAGAGCTCCTTTGATTTCCTTCTTCGAGGATGCAACAGACAATTAGTATGTCCCCGCTGTCAGAAAAGTTTCTTAATTAAGTTCATGAAAAGGCTTTTGAATTCTTGACTGAAGTGGAACACTCTTGTTTATTGTTCGTGGTGTCATCGCTGCCAACGCTATGAATAGCTCTCCCACTTCTCCTTGTGCGTGCTCTTCAGCAGCAGTGAGGCATCGTGGCTGCCGTCCTCTTGTCGACACTGCTATCGCGACTGGCATCACCGACAAACTCTCCACACGCCTTGCAGAGCTCACCCTGCCTCTGTTGGCATTCTCCACTGGTTCTGACCCTTCATCTTAAATCACAAATATTCAACTCCTACAAATTCCAACATGTTAGCATAAAAAAAAAAAAAATCCTGAGTAACTGCTGTTCCATTCGTCTCGTCATCTTCTGTGACCTGAAACGACCATTACAAAAAGCATCTAAAAAGCCTAATTCAGAAAATGGATATTTCTTTGAGCTGAAATTCTGACCTTTTTTTATACATTTTTAGAGCCAAAAAGTAATGTAGCATTCTGTGATTTTTTCAAATAGAAAGTGAATCTCAGTTTTAACCTTCAAGTATTTATTCTGATTTCACTTAGATAGGTGTTTAGCTCTGGCAAGGATATGATTTGCATTTTATTTGTAAGGAGAGCAAAGACGGATTCACACAACAAGAGACATTTAGAGCGACAAGAGTTGAGAGACAAAAGATAAAATTTCCAGCTTAAATCTTTGCAGGTGCTGAAAACAAAAAGGGAATAGGAGATGACAATACAAATGTCGCTCTAGGAAAAAAGCAAAAAATTTAAAGTACAATTTCGGACAACTTTTGTCACGTATTCATTTTTAGTACTTGCAGAATCTTGCAAATATACTGATCTACTGTTTAATTTTCTTCTTCTCTATTTGAAAAATATTAAATGCATTAGCAGGCTTCCACTATGGCAAGCCAATATTGCTCTAGTTTACTTCCTTCCTTATTCATTAGCTGAAATGATTAAGTCAAGAGGATTAATAAGTAAGAAATTTTCTATTTCTAGATCTGACAGTGCAGCAGTCTATAATGAATTACATCCTTCAGAGACACAGTCATTTAAAACGTTTTTTTTGAGAGTGGCGGCTGTATAAACAAACAAAATAATACCTGCTTAATTCTGCACCTTAAAACCGTGAGCCCCATACGCACAGATGTTCCCAAATAAGATGTCCCAAAGAGCATCTCAAATAGGTGCACTAGATGCCCACAGTCAGGCAACTGAATCCTGGCCCTAGTTACAGTCAATGGAGTCTATAGTGTGATTACCTCATACTAAAGGTGAAATCTGCTTTTGATTGCCTGAATTAGCTCCCTATTTGCTCTACATTTCCGTCTTTTTTTTTTATTTGAGAGAATAAACAGTTGTTCATTCTGTAAATAGAATTGCAAAATTATAAAATAATATTAATTCATTTGGTAATCGGGTTTCTCAATTAGACCCAGATACTCTAGAATAAAATTTCTTTAAGGGGTGCCTCTAACACATTAATCCACTTCTAATAATTAGCCTTTTGGGCCCAGTTACTTTCAATTGAAGCCAATGGAAATTTTGCTATTGACTTAAGAAGAAACAGGTATTTCATTGGTGGTCTCACCTAATGGAGGTTTGGCTCCTAGGCAACTGTAAAGTATTACTTCTTCCTTAATGGCGCATCATTTAAAAAGGGCAGCATAAGTAAGCTTTTAAATTGCGTGGACTCTCATTTTCACTTGCAGAGCAGGAGTAGGACCATATCTGTTGATACTTCCTCTACAATACTTAACACATAAATAGGTAACTAAATTTTGAATACTTTTGCAGTAGAATGACACAACTTAGAAAATTCTAATGAAGAGTCTAAGAAAGAGCTCAGGTGCCTAGATGATTCAAGATAATCTCTGTCTCCATCTCTACTGCCCCCAGTTCGGACTGGTGCTTTCTTGGGTTCCTTTGAACTTCAGAGCATGCAGAGGTTGCTGAACAGTTTGTAGGGCTAGGAGAAGAGATGCTCCAAAAGTTGGCTCAATCACACCATGTGTTTAATTACTTCAACATGGTATCGCATAAAGGGGAAGAAACTGGCGGGCTGCTTGTTTGTAAGATAAAAGATAAGCTTTTATAATATGTGGAGTAGATAATCGTCTGACTGGAACTGAGAAAGATTTCCAGAGCTCATTTCAGTAATGACCTTAACTGGACTCCACTGACAAAGCAACTTCTTTGGTGTTATTACCCAAAACTTAGAAACCTATTTTAAAAACACCAAGGGAAGTCCTACCCAATATGAAGTTACTTCTGTTCTGCAAATGAAAATAAGAGTCTAGGCAATAAAACTGATCTTCTCTTGTTGAATTCAAATGAAAGGATGTGGGGAATGAAAGAAACGTTGATGTTTTCAAGAAACCCAAATTCCATGGCCCAAAGCCACTGATAAAGTGCTCAACTCCCCATGTTAATAGCAGAACTCCCATCCTCACTTTGGAAAATACGAGGATGAAAAAGCTGATTTACTAAAACTCGCTTTTGTAAGCTAGAAAAAATACTATACTATATTAAAGGTAAGCCAAGTCTCCATATAAAACCAGGACAGGTATAGAATAGTTCATTCTACGTGTCAGTTACATATAAAGGGAAGTCCAGTAAGCATGTATTTAGGCCTTTTCACATGGAATGAAAGCAATCAAGATACCGATTACTTCAAAGACCTTAAAACGGTTAAAAAAGAAGCTAAATATTTAGCTGAAAAGAATGCTCTGCAGACATGATAATGTTTAAATATTTAATTTATTAATTTGGACTTGGGTTTGTCTTGGCTCTGCCTGAGCTGATTTAGTTTTTGCTCTGAAAGCAGTTGTCTAGCAGGCAAAGTAACTATTGTTGTTTTGTTCAGCTTTAATTTATAGTAGTAAGAAGCAGCTATCCTGTGTGGATTAAACTGCCTATGTGGTGTGGGAGAGTGCAGACCCGGGATGATACCAGAGGTCCCAGACTGTACACAGGAGCGACAGTTGTCAATCAGCGGTCTCTGCAGGAGTGCAACCTGATGATTCAGGAAAAAACAGCAATAAAGACAACAAAGAGGATGGAAAAACAGAGTAATTGGGGACCAATGAAAAAACAATTGAGCAAGACTGAGTTAAAAAAAAAAAACATACAAAAATAACCCATGCTGACCAAAACACCTAGGATGAGAGAGCATCAGCAGCATGCTTCCACCCAGCAAACAGGGGGGAGAAACCCCCCTCAGGAGCATCAGCTCCTCCTAGGGTAGACCTCAAGGTGCTGACAGTTTGTCATAACCTCCCTGCACCCATTCTGCTCAGGAAAAACCAAAGCTGCCAAGGGTAGGACCCTGCGGAACACTGGAAGGGCAAGCATAGCATCAGAGAAAAGAAGCATGTTTTTGTGGGGTTTTTTCTGTGTAACAATATTACCTTGTGTATTAATTTGGACTATACCTACGTATTATTATAACAGGATTAGTGATTTGAAGTATTAGGTTATTAAAACATTAATTGGACTAACAATACATTCTTAGTTCCATATATATGGTGTGTTCCTTTTCACCTGTAAGATTTGGAGTATAGCATTACATATGCTTCCTACATATCCTTCCTCAAATACAGAACTGATGGCAATTCTAGCATTTTAACTGGTATGAGAGAGACAAGGCAGAAGCCCATTATGCCATTTTAGAAAGTCACAGGAGGAAGAAAACAAATACCCCTCTCATGCACATACACACACACAAAGAAGAAAAAAAGGAAAACCCACACAACTAGAGGATGTCTCCAGTTTCAGCCCTGATGGACAATATTATGGAAGTGCCTTCAGGGAGAGATCTCCTCTTTTGAAAGGGAAAAGCATGGCAAGATGTTTAGACACTTAAATTGTGTCAGCACTTTTTAAAAAATCTTTTCTACACTTCAGAAAAGAAGAACCACAGTAATAACATTCGTGCAACTGTAACCCGATCACAGTCTCTGTTATCAAATTTGTACTATTTTTCTGAAATAACCTGAATTCACATTTATAAGCCACAAAACCACACTCAATCTAAATATGATCTTTCTGGTTATGCTTTAATAACAATCATATGTCATGTCATCCTTTAAATTGAAAGGAATAAACCTTTTGATAGTAACTTTTAATAATAAAGGAGTGTCCTTTATCCATGTTGAAATAATTCTTCAGTCTAATGTGTTTAATACATTGAGTTAACAAAATGAAAAGATCTCTGCCGCTTTCAACTTTATGAATTCCGTGTGCTTACACTGTCTTTTAGGATGTTGCATGTGAAAATTTTATGCAACGTATGTACAGAACACATTCCACGCACTTAATCATATAAATGAGTAAAACCATTCTGATCAGATATGGCTATATTTGTACGAACCAGACAATTACACAGTCCCCTCTTGGTATAAATGCTTTACTGTTCCCTCATTTGAGGTCTCACATATATGTACATCCTCAATAACAGAAATGCTTTGCAGATGAGCAAATTCTCTTTTTGGGATACCAGAAAAGTAGCAATAAGTCAAGATGTAAAAACTAACAAAATACCTGATTCAGATGAGAAGGAAGACAGGGATCTCACGAATTCCTGACCTACAAAACCCAAGTATTTTCTTCTTCAAGATCTTTTGTCCTATTAATTTTCACTATGGTAGCGTGTGCTGAGGATTTAAAATTACAATAGTTTCCTCACGTTCACATAGGATCTAGAGCCAAGACCAAGAATGCCACTTGGCATTGGTCTTACCAATACTCTTAACTATTGCTCCAGCACAACTAGATCAAGCCATCCACAGCCTAGCAAACAGCTACCATATTTGTTCTGAACAATACAGCTAAGCATATTAAAAGCTGGAGGTGAAGAGGTGGCAGGTCTGTTCACAGTCAAGGGGAGGATGGTAAGAACAGCAGGTTTTTACCTTGCTGCTGAGTCACACACAACACTCGTTGTGTCTTGTAGATACAAGAAGAACAAGAAGTACCTACAAGACTAACTGTTGCACTGGATGGAGGAGGAGGGCAAAAGGTGGACACAAGAGAGTTGATGAGTGAGATTTTATTCCCTAAAACTTAGTTTGCAGTGAAAATGTTTTACTAATTTAAAGGCAAAAAAGACTGACCCAAATAGAAATGTATGTAGGAGACTCTTCTAGGATGAGGCAAGAAGCTGCACGTGATCGGCTAGATGGAGTTTAAAGGCAGGTAACTCTTGCAGCAGAGTGGAACAGAATTATGCAATGAGGCAAGGTGCCAAGACTTAGAAATGTAAGGAGGGACAAAAAAAAAAGACATTGGTATAGAAATTGCTTTTCTTGCCTCCAGTATTACGCACAGTATTAATGCCCCATAGAAAAAAAGCCAAGTAACTTCTTCCTTGTTTAATAAAACAACATTGGTAACAGTCTTTGAAAAGTTTTGATTTTTCTCTTCCATCTGCATATCACTATTACCACAATCTACATGATTATTTTAGATAATCATATATCACACTACACAGAGTTCATAACCATACTAGCAGAAATGTGTAACAAATCTAAATTAAAAATCAAAGTAAGCTGTGGACATCATCTTCAGGGTTTCCTACTTAGCTATCCTTTCTTTTTATATGCTGCATTAATCAATTAAAGGCAATTCTATCTGCCATTTCTATGAAGTCACTAATTTTCTTTTGATTTTTTAGATAATGTGTTACTTCTTTCTACTTGGAGACTTTCTACTTGGAGACTGACTGACGTGTCTTAGATTTTTTCAACTAAATATGATGGGATTGCATTTCTTCTATTATACAAGAATATACAAACCTAAAAATGCCTACCTTCCTTTAAAGTTAATTAAAAGAGGAAAGTATCAGACAGACTGGATCATCTTCTGAAATTCTCTTCTCCATTCATTACATGAGGAATTAGGTGGAAAGATATATATATATATGGACATAGGTGGAATTCCAAGAATAGGTGCCTAAAATTTTGGTGAAGCAATGGCTACTTAGTAAAAGCTGAACTAAGGAATCTGAACACCTTATTGCTCCTGACTGCATGTTTCTTACGCATGCATTCATTTTCTCTTTTTGAGGGTCTTGCTGTTTTCCTCAGTCTTTTATTTCTCATCTTCATACTGCCCAGAATCATACAGACGTACAGGATCAGATCTACAGGATCAGGCAAATCCTCTCCCTCTGCCACTCTCTACCTCCTTTTAATATGGAACTTAAAATTAACAAAACTTTAAAAGAGCAACATTTGGATTTTGTTCATCCTCTAACAGTGCTTTTTAACATATTCTTCGTTAATTTAGCTCTCCTTAATATTATTGCCTAAAATTGTAACTTCAAAACAGATCTTTGATACTTTTTCTTGCTCCTCTTCATTGTAAATATTCACAGAGGACCTTTTCGCCTATTTAATACTGTCTAGTGTCTGGTGTGTAATATTTTTAAAGCAACTGAAATTCAGTTTTGAACACACTGCAGGATTGCAATGTTACAAGTTACTACCAAGTAACATAAGATCAGGAACCAAGAAGATGCCATCACCCTCACAAAGTCCATATCCTGAGAGAACCTGTAGTTGACAACTTATGATTTACTACAGTACAGAAAATCACTGTGGCAAGTGTCTCTGAGGAAGAGGATAAGAACATTAAAAGGAAGGAAGATGAGACTAGGTTGCTTGAACATAACAGGTGGAATGAGGGACATGCATTTTATTCAAATCCTTTCTTCAAATTCTGTTGTGCCACAATGCCTGTAAGTTATCTGACAAAGTTGATGGCGTAAATTTTGAGATCAGCATCTATTATGCTAACCAGGAGATTCACACTCTTTCCTTGCATGCCACTGTCTGTCTGTTTAGACTACAAACTCTGTCAGACAATGTCTCTTCTGTGGCATTCTTTGTGTACAGTTCCAATGAGGATGCCACCCCAGGCCTACAGCTCCTAGATGCTAGAGGAATCCAAGTGACAATAAGAACAGAAATGTTCTCACAGACATTCCTCACAGAGGAAAATATAATCTTCAGCCAAGCACAACTCACCAGGAAATCTCAGTTTCCCAGTTCTATTCTTCTGTTCATGAAGGTAAAATACTAGAGGTTGTCCACAAGTCTCTTTTGCTGCAGAATCTTCCAAAGAAGTACAAAATAAAGACATTTCTATGATTGCTAAAGAATATCACAATTACTCCCTTATTTAAGATTTTCTTTCATTCTTATTACACCACAATAGAGTCCGCAATGGCTTCCCACCACGAGTTAATATTGGGAAAGGTATGAGGGAACAAACCCACACCTTCTACCATGAAAACTTAGCATGTCACCTCTAACATGTTCCCTCAGTTCCACTCTGGGATTTGAAATGTACTCCCATGCACTTCTCTTTGACAGATTAATGCACTGAATATAGCAGCTCATTAAAACATTTTTAAATAAAGTGCAGTTTGGGGATTTCTAATGTGAACATGATTTCTAGAATTACCTCAACACAGAATTTCTCCGTTGCAGTATTTCCCCAGACATCATTGCAACTACAGAAAAGCAAAGCACCAAAGCACACTTTCCATTTTAATTTGTAACTGCTCAGCACCATAAAGTTGCTTTGGGAGGGTTGGGGGTGAATAATGTGTTTGATGCACGTATTCAAAGAAATCCTGACTATAAGCAAATTAAACCAACAGTCTGTATTAATGGACAGAATAGCAGCAGTAAATGATGAGTTGAATGCCCCTGTCGCTGCACAACACAGAACGAAGAAATGGAAGATGCAGGGAAGATGGCTCAGCAGTGATGTGCAGAGCCATTCCCCATGTTATCGGCTGCCGCCTCTACCCTTTTGCACAACCACAGTTATCAGTGCTAAGCCTTCCTGACCAAAAGGCCAAAAAGATACAGTTTTAAACAGAGAAAGGACAGTCTGTGAACAACCACCCGTCATCTCTCATCCATCGGTGGGAGAAACACTGATTTCCTTCAACTTTTCCATACCAGAGAAAGGGATAGTGTGGGAGACACTCGCAAAGAGAAGGGAAAGGTGGACTACGTGAGAGTGTGGAGGAGCAGGGAAGTCACGTTCCTGGCTATTCTGTGCCTGCCACAAAGCTTGCTTCCAGCAGGCAATGATTTAGAGAGTCTGCAGAAGTTAAATCCCACCTAATAAGAGCAGATATATAGTTAGGTAACTACAATGCAACCACTCTTTTAGATTCATTTTGCCAAAACTGAATCTTTATATCCAAAAAATTCCCCATACATGAACAGGAAAAGTAAAAGTCCCTGGAGGTACTTCCCCACGCTCACCAGCGGGCAGGCTTGCTTGACACATTTAATAACTACAGGTTATTCATACATCTGTAGGTAAGAATAAAATAAAGGTGATGCATTCATGGCTTTGGAAAATTAACTGCCTGGCAGAAGAGGTCCAGGACCAACATTTGCTCTAATTATTCCTCCTGTCAGCAGGAAAAAAATGACTGCAGTATCTCCAGTTGAAAGTCTAGGGCCTCTCCCCCTCTCATGCCCTCCTTATTTAAACTCCCCTTCCACTCACCTGCTCCCCCTCCTTCTTTGTTCTATTTTCCACCTTCATTACCACCTCCTCCTCACCTCTCACATTCTCCCTTTTGTCTCCCTCTCACTTTCTCCCCCCCTTTTCTACTCCTCATCCCACACACCCTCCTCTCTTAGCTTCACTATGTGAGAAGTTAAGAGGAAAAAAAGAAAGAGAAAAGGCAGAAGGATTTACGGAGGTGGAGAACTACAAATAAAGAGGCTGAGACAAAAAAAGAAAGATGTGCTAAGCCATCCTATTTGTGTCAGTGAAAGCGAGGATATGAACCCAGAGCCCCCGATCCAGCAGACAGATGCTAACTGGTAGGAAGCAATTCTGCCAGCAGGGACACCATTTAAGAATTCAATCAATAGCAAATCTCTGGTGAAAACAAATAAGCATGCAATATTCAAACGCAGATTAAAAACCATTAAAATCACACTGGGTTTTAGTGGCAGAGTCGGAATTAGAAACTGTAGTACAAATGGAGCAACTCCTTACTCAGAACAGTTTCAAATACAAAAATGGCTGCACAAACAGACATCTTCCCCCCAAAACTACCTACAGCTGCCTATTTCTGTGCAGACCTCCACATGCACAACATCTACTTATTCAGACAAATTATCTGGGAAGCATATTTTTTAATATTGAGATTTTTACTGACGATATCCGTAATTACCAACCCCATTTATTCACAGACATTCTCCCCCCAGTATTGACAAAGTATGTGTCGGAGTTTGCGGCAGGGATCCTCCTGAGTTGCTAAGCCTGCCCAGCTTTCTCTGTTTCATGGCTACAGAATCAATCAGGCAGTATAGAGAGTGGTTTTTAATTAGATCATATCAGGATTATAATTAGCGCTGTGTAGGAGCAGAGTTAAGGTAACAGCAAAATGCAGAACAATTCTATCCTGCCTGGCACGGCTAGTGCCAGCAGTAAAATAGCGAGTAAGTGTCTGATTATTTTCTGCTTGCCACACGTGCTTTCATTTCCCGCACAAGCCAGTGGAAGTGGCTCCAGGAGGAAGAAGCGGAGAGTGTCACCTCAGTCCCACAGCCCCAGAGCTAACAGGGTGCAAAGGTGGCCCGGTCACTCCCACTCGGGGTCTGAGCACGCCTGGCGGTACGGACTTCCAGGAGCAACAGCGGACCTGCTGCGCGGTGCACAAGCAACATACCGATCCGACATCGGGGAAAACACCTACTTGGCTGCAGGCACCTTTCCTCTGAGCTCCTGGAAGGGAGTCCAAGCTGTTGGAAGCAGGTTAGGCAGCACACCCTCTGCCTCCCTCTCCCGCTGTGAGCATAGCCAACAGCCGAACAGAAACACGCTGAGCCTCCCCCTGTTTGTAGCTATTCCCTCGGGACAGCCGCAGAGTCAGCCTGAACACTGGGCCTGCACAACCATCACCACATCACGAGGTGTAAGAACATGTACGGCAAACGTCACTTGTTCCTCTGCCACAGCAGAAGACGGGTGTTGTGGAAACGAAGCTGTGCTGAGACAAGCGGCAATCATGACAGAGGTACCAGCTTAGCATAGTCTGCAGACTTTCGTCCTTGCAGCTCTGGAAGAGTGGGAGGTTGTCCCTTCTGCAGTCCTCTTGAGACATTTCCCTTGAAATCTGCTGCAGAGCCTCAGCCATCTGCCCCCTCTCTTTGTATACATGTCATGACGAGAGAAAGTAGAATGAAGTTCACCGTTATCACATTTATCTCAACAAATGGCTGTCTGAGCTTCCATATCTATTTTAACAAAAATAACTAAATACCAACAACTAAGGGCTCACAAGGCAGTCGGTATGATTTAAAGCTCCATGAGTGCTGTAAGCAAGGTGAGCTGGAGTACAGCCACATTTCACAGAGTAACAAAACCACATAGGCTGGAACGGATCTCCGGACTTCATCTAGTCCAACACCCTGCTCAGAGCAGCATGGTTTTCGAAGATGCTGCCCAGGAGCAGCAGGAGCACCTCTGCAAAGCAAGGGGAGCAGCCACTGAGCATGATAACCAGGCAGGCAGAGGCAGCAGCCTCACTGACAAGCCAGTCAGTCCCAGAGTACCAAACGTGGAGAGCAGAACAGGTATGGTGATGGTAGCCAAGCTCAGCCAAGAGTCCAGTGACTGACAAGCATGTCTGTAGTAATGAGGGAAGTCCCATCAAACAGCATTGTCCCCCACCATCAATTCCTGAGGGAGACCACTAGTAGCCAGTTGCCAATTCCATTTTGGATGCTGATCACCAACCTTGGAATGCAGCAATCCAACCAACACTTATCAATCCCCAATTTGTCTACCAGGATACTACTGAAGAATTTTTTTGGTGAACTTGCTGAAGTCCATTTCAAGCAACATTCACTGCACTTCTCTTGTTTACAGAGCCAGTCATTTGTAGAAGACAATTAGGTTGGTGAGGCATGATTTGTCATTGGTAATGCCACGCTAGCTGTTCTCAATCACCTTCTTGCCTTTCATGTGCTCAGAAATGGATTCCAGAAGAATTTGCTCCATCATCTTCCCAGGTGCTGTGGAGAGACCAACAACCCTGTAGGTGTTTCTCTTCTTCAAGATGGGTGGAACATTTGTATGTTTCCAGTCATCAGGGATCTCTCCTGATTGCCATGACCTTTCAAAAATGATAAAAGCAGTCTTTTTACATCTTCAGGCTTCCTCCACAACCTTAGATGCATCTCTACCAAGATTTCTAGGAACCATTGCAAAAATTTCCTTAGATGCTTTCTAAAATATGTTCTATATCTAACAAAATTTCAGATCAAGCCCATATGTTGCACAGATTGTATTTGACCTGGGGTCCTGCAACTGACATTTTCACATGCCATTAGAGTCTTTAAAATACTACTGATAAAACTGGCATATAGATTAACATTTGATCTACCAACAGCGTTTGAAAAGCCCACTTGGACCAAGGAAAAGGATTCTTCCTCATCTAAACAAGACCCCGTTCAGTTTGATAAATTACATTTGTTGTCAAACAAGTTTTCCCCAATGCCAAAGCTATCCCTGCGAAGTTGGTTAAGCTGGCTTCAAAAATATTTTCTGTTACTGCATAGCAGAAAGTCATGTTCCGGTGGCTCAGGTCTGTGTGTGCAGAATGTTCTTCACCCATACATGCACCTTCTGGCTTACTTAGCCGCTTGCAGTGAACATCTTTTGCATATTCAGGGAAAATGCTCCATGCCTGGTCTCTCCACTGTGATCAAGTTCCTGTGTACTTTCACATAATGGAATTTCAGTAAGATACGGTAACTTTGTCAGATAATCAGTTAATTCCATTCTCTGCCATAATTTTTTTCCATTTTAATGCAGCTAGGATATAGGCATTCTCTCTGTCCTGTGGGGAATTGGCTGCAGTTTTCTGCTTCTGCTCTGCCTTCACTACAAAGGGAATTACATCAGACTGGCAGCAACAGTCTCATGGCTTATTAGTACTTCCTTTGCTGATCTTTGAAAGGTTGTACCCTGAGAGGAAGCATTTAGCAGCTAGGATATGAGCCAAAGAAACACAATACTTGAAGAGAGCTCTCTCTTTCCCAAACTATGAAATATTTTTACTAGACTGACTAAAGGCATTATACACCCTATAACATAATTTTTAAGAAATCAAAAGTTGTCAAAAAGCTCAGAGAATAATCAGGAGATTGCTCCCCAAAATCCATTTCCTGAAGATACCTCTAAAATCTCTGTCATTTCCCTACATCCCATTTTCCCCCACATCTCCCTCCTGAATCTGAACCGTGGACTGAATCTTAAAAATGAATAACCAAGAAACATACAACATCCATGTTTTGTGCCAAGCTTCCCACTTAGTTTTCTTTTCAGCAGATATTCATGTTTTACATAAACGAACCAAAACACAGCTCCGGTAACGTGACTGTGATTATTATGCACGGCATCTTTTCTTCCCTTATCCACTATTGTCAAAATACTTAGCAAAAAATTAAATCATACTACCTGATTTTTACAATTTCAATCAACTGTATAATTACACACATTATTTGATAATCATATTACTTTTATTTAGGTTAAAACTCAGATGGAATTGATTCTTTATTGTCTTCTGATCCCACTTCCTGAGACTTGTCAGGAGGGAGAAATGAAAAGGAAGAGGCAGAAACCTTGCAGCTGTCTTCTGGACAGAAGTCCTGGAGAAATGGGGCTGGGGGGACAGTTCTCCTGCTATTTCTTTCACACCTCCTTGCCTGAGCACCAGGCACCATCACTGCACCAGGAGAGCTGGGGTTTGGGTCGCTGCAACAGCTCCTCCTGCACTAGGACTTGGTTGATTCGTAATCAGTTGCTGAGACACACTTAAGGGGCTTCTTCAGAGTGACATTTCCTCTTCACTACAGCATGCAAGAATTTCAAGGAAAGCATCTTTCCCTGAGGTGTTTTGGGAAGACACAAACTGAGTACCCTTGGACATCTGGCAGATGCAGATGTTCAACTAAAAAGAAACGTCAGACAGGTACGGATCAACCAAAGAGCCAAAAGGTTTTAAGTTGGGACTGCTGAAAACACCTGACTTGATCACCCATAGTGAAAAAGGCTGGAGAATCATCTGGGCAGTGCCTGCACCGTCGCTGGGACAGCAGTAGTAAAAAATCCAAGCTAACACAGAAATGCCATGATATGTGTTACAGATAACAAATATAAGGCTTAAAGCCTATGTTTTTTCACTAGGCTAAGTAGCTGCTACCCAAATAAAAGGAGTAGATATCAGATACACCCTGAAGATATTCCTTCAGATTATTCACTGATACTATCATGTCATATAAAAGCCAGTGTCAAAAAACACTGATTTAAAGCGGTAGTTGATCAAAACCATCCTGCTAACTTTGAACCGTCTCTGTACGCTGTCATGTGTGCAGTCATATTGAAAAGCTGAAAGACTGAAGTCCTGTGATGTAAACTTTATACCTATTTTGGTTAATACAGAAACCTTTAAGCATTTAATTAGAAAATAAACTTAGCAGGATGTTTCACAACTTGGAAATGTTCTGACTTCCAATGTTCTCTAACAAACAACTTCTCAGCACTCTGCTGTAAATTGGGCCCTCTGCTAAATAGCATCAGTAAAATGGCAGCTCCTGTGGAGGGAATTAAAAGTAAAGAAACAATCCCTTTTCAGTTTTAAAAACCTTATCCAGAAAATTCACACTTTAATTTTACAAATACATCCTAGAAAGATCAGAACTTTAGTGGTGCTTTAAGTGACACTGCTAATGCAAAGCTCTGTGATCCTTAGTCTTATATTTAGACCATTCTCTGGGACTGGTCTTAAACACAGAAACCAAAGAAAAGGGAAACCATTTTCGGATTCATGTGAGAGAAACCCACAGTAACACTGACTTTGCGATTTTTTGACTGAAACTGTAAGTGTGATTTGAGTTCTGCCATGAGGAGAAAAAATTAAAAAAAAAAAAAGGCAGCAGCTGAGATTTTACCAAAATGAGCATTCAGCCTCCAGAGCTCAGCTCTGATGACAACGGATACGCTCCACAGCAGTATCAGCAAGATGGATCATTTAGACGACAAGCACAATCCTTATTTATACAGCCCATTAACTAGCTATATATACACACACACACGCAGAGAAACACATGGAAACTTTCTGTCGGCTAAGGAAGTATTATACAATGAACTTGGGGAGCGAAAGTGTCTCACATGAAGTTGCAGGAAGAGTCCTTAAAAAGCATTTTGAAATGAATGTCAGCACATCTTATATTACAGATCATTTTTTATAGCTAATGATTTTTACTTCCTCCAAAATCTAGTTTAAAGAAATTTGCCTAATAGAAGCTACTTTTAAATCACAACACACAATTCTATTTTCACAGGCACAGGGCATTTCAGAAGTCACCGCGAAGGAAGAGTCAGCAGCTTCGCTCGCTGCAGGCTAGCGGGAGAACACCTCCTCGTAGTCAACCTGGAGAAATCCCAGCACCGGCCACGTCAGGGCTGCCTGCGCCCCAGCCCCAGGAGAGCCCCCGGGCTGCAGCACAGCAGGAGATGCCCTCCTTACGCCTCCGGCTGACCATCCGCTCCGAGGAGATGCGGGCTCCGTGCCCCAGCCCTGGGCTACGCTGCCCTTACGTCGTGCCACCGGCTCAGAGCTGCCTCGCGACAACGCTCTCCCTTACCGTCGCAGAGACAACACCCGCTGCCACCAGCTAATCAAACAGCTTTATATTAATCCATAATTGATTAATTTCTTAAAAAGAAACTTTCAAAACATCAAACCGTCTTTCCCAGTCATTAATTCAACCTTCTGAATATTTAATATCTCCAGACACTTCTACTTGTGCATACTCATTTTAAGAGCACTTCATCACAGCACTGATGCTACTTGTACACATCCACCACTTCTCAATTTCATTGTGTGTGTAAACAGAACTGGATCTACAAAAGTATGCATAGGTTTAGTGGGCATGGTGGTGTTGGGTTGATGGTTGGACTCGATGATCTTAGAGGTCTTTCTAACCTTAATGATTCTATGATTCTATGATAGAGCAAAAATACATAAATAGAAATGCCTAGAGTTTTATGTTACAACACTACACAAACTGTACTGGAAAGACGTGCAGTCACATTTATTAATAATGGTGAAACTTAAAAAACAAAAATATATCTGATTCTATACACAGAATAGCTACGCCTACTTACATAAGTTTGCCACTTACTTCTGGCAAACAGAACCTTTTATTATTTATAAAACACAAGTAACTCCTCTTTTGTCTGAAAAGAAACAAAAATTTCCCTTGTGTGAACATCTTATTTTGACAAAACTACCTCAAGATTTTTTAACTCACAGCATTATCTCCTGCTTTCAAACACCAAACATCTACATTATTAATTCTATCCAGAATTATTTATGTGGGATGATAGGTCAAAAAGCAGGCTGGAAAACAACAGCTTCTTTTGGATTTTATTTTCCAAGTATTATACAATTCATAACTTTCTGAAGACTGACTAGTCAATACCGTAGACACAGCCAAACTACCAACATCACCTCCTGCATCACCTTCCTCGTTTGTAAACCAAATTCCTGAGGAGCACAGCATCATCCATCCACTTCCACTCCCCATCCACTTACAGCTCTAGACTTATTATTTGTTGATGGGCTAGAGATGGGGATCGTGCTACTACCTGGATCAACGACCTGCAGAAATGTGATGCACTGTTTTCTTGGTAATCAAGGAATGACATAGTAAAAAGGACACCCCGCTGAATTCACCTGCTAGCTTTTCTTCCAAGTCATCAGTTCAATTGCTTGCAACTGCTGTCCCAACTTCAATCATCTAACTTAAGGCTCAATGAGTAAGAAGAAGAGCAGATCTAATGAACGTGTCCCACAGTGGCTGCTTTTTAAAATACTTCTTAGAAGTCTAATTTTAAAAGCAGGATGGGAAGAGATGAAAAAATGACAGAGAAGCAGTGGCAAGAAGTGGGGAACTAATTTATGTATTTTTCCCCTGTAAAATGAGTGCTATGAGACCTGCAGTGCTTCCAAAAATACAAGTGATGCTAGTGGAAATAAATATTACACCACTTATGTTCTGCTTTTCTCAAGCATCTTCTCTCTGAAGGCATCAAAATATTTTCAGCAATAATACCGGCTAAAAGCGAAGTGTTCCACTCATTTTTCACTTTTCTCAACTCTGTCCAGAAGAATTTAGCGCCCTACTATAGGTGGCAAAGTGCATCAACTGCACTGATGATGAGAAAATATATGATGATGAGATAAACTGGCGATGAGAAAATACAAGTGGATGCCAACATGGCACTAGATCACACAAGACTTACACATTTTTTTTAAGAGACTAACTCTCCTCAAGGATTTAAATATTTTCCTGTTAACAAAGATCTACATCGGCTCACTAACAAAACCCTGTGGAACCTAGAAAAATATTCATAACATCAGTACACTCATGATAACACAGTTTGGCAATCTGTCACATCTAAAAGCAAGAAAAATAAAAGGAAAAATCTAATTTGAAGATAACATCAATACACAGCTCTTCACATATGCATATGTATGATCAATTATTAAGAGCATTTTTAAAGAAAAAGTGCACTGAACTTAAATGTGGTTTCTCTGGGAAAAGCAACATTACTCTTTACTCTTTATCCAGGTAACTTCATGTATTAAAGAGTTAAACACCAGCTTCTTACTATTGAGATTGTTACAAACAGAAAACTGTAAAAAGAGACAGGCTTACAGACTTAATTTTTTTTTTTTTTTTTAAATATAAAAGGCCAATTTTCTCACCTCATTAGGGCAGTCTCTCCCCAGGGAAGATCAGCATGTTCCAGCACCCAAGTGGAAGGGAACACTGTAGTGCAAATGAACGTCTAAAAAATAACTTGTTGTGAATGACTCTATTATTTTTGCAGGTATTAAGTACACCTAGATCACACATTCAAAGCTGACTAATCTTTGTCAACTGAGATAAATCAGGCAACTTTGCCACTATTTTTTTAATTCTTTTTTCAAAACATAACAGCCTTCCATAACACTTTCTAAACGTTTGGAGTGGCAAAATTTTTTCAGAAAGTGTCTCCAGTGAGGAACAGCAATCACATAACTGGCACATAGTTGAGCAGTTTTCAACATGATTCCCTCACAGACAGAGATGCCAGATGCATGTTTCTAGTTCTTTCCCACATTTTATACAACTACTGCCATGGAATTCCTCCATTAATTCTCTCTTTGATTTTCAGTTGTGCTATTTCTTCCCTATCACGTCTTCTGCTACGCTTTTCCACTTTCTATTTAATTTTTCCACTTTCCTTCCCACCTATTTTTTTTAAACCATGATTTTCTTAAGATTCCCTGCCTATTCTTAGTAGAGCTGCAGGATATACCTACTCCTAGAAAAGCATTGCAAAGTCTGAGAGGAACCTTGCATAAAATTACATACACCGATGTTATGCAAATACAAACATCCCACAGCTCTAACTTGCTACATCTCCCCTAAGCCTACTAACTAGCCTAACGTATCCGTCTCCCTCGTGTATTCTGCTAATAAATTCCACTAATTTCATTTCCCCTTCTTCTAAGTCCATTTGTCTTTCAAGTCACTGTGTCCCAGGCTCACTTTCTTCGCTTTTCCCTCCATCACCCCAAAGATACCTTCCTTCACTCCTGCCAGGCCTCCCGTCACAGAGTGGGAAAAGAGTCAAGACCAGGAAGGCAAAAGGCACTGAGCAAGAAGGGCAGGAGAGAGCCACAACTGGCCCAAGCAGTTTATTACAGTAATTTTGTTTACCTGTTTAGAATCAAAAAGCATGTTAAAACAATAAATGAATAAAACCTAGAAACTCCAGTCAAAACCCAAAAGCCAAGCAAGTCTGATTCCATAAGAAGAGAAGAAATTGTCTGTCAAAGGCAAGTTGATGCTTAGGTCCAGAGAAAGGGGGGCTGCACCGGCAGTTGCAAGAAACCCCAGGACAGAGAAAATGCAAGCAAGAACAGGTAAAAGACTTCAGGAGTGGGTGGGAAGAAAGAAAGTCAGCTTCAAAGCTTCCATTTTACCAAATGGGAAATCTTTAATTGCTTACAGAGATAAAATCTCCAATATTTCCCTTTCATTCTCTGTTACTTCCCGACCTCTTGAACGTATAGCTTCAATAGTATGTGTAATAAGTCTGGTTCACAGAATGATAGAATTATTTAGGGGCATCTTGAGATTATCTTGTGCAACCTTGCTGCTCAAGCAGAGTCAGCTAAAGCAGGTTTCCCAGGACCATGTTGACTCTGGTTTTGAAGACCTCCAAGGATGAAGACTCTACCATCTCCCTGGGCAACCTGTTTCAGTTTGACCACCCTCACAGTAAAAAAGTGTTTTCTCGTGTTCAGATGGAGTTTCACTGTTTTTAATTTGTGTCCATTGCCTCTTGTCCTGTGACTGGGCACCACTGAGAAGAGACTGGCTCCATCAACTTCAATCCCCATCATCAGGTACTTATACACATTGATAAGATCCCCTCTAAGCCTTCACTTCTCCAACCTGAACAGTCTACGCTCTTTTCATTACAGATGCCCCAGTCCCTTCACCATCTTTATGGTTTTTCACTGGACTCTCTCCAGTGTGTCCATATGTCTCTTGTACTGGGGAGCCCAGAAACTAGACACAGGACTCCAAATGTGGCCTCACCAGTGCTGAGTAGAGGCAAAGGATCGCATCCCTCAACCTACTGATGCTTCATCCTAATGCTCGAGGATGCTGTTGGCCTTCTTTGCTTTCACAGTGCATTGCTAGCTCATGTCCAACTTGTTGTCCACAGGACCTCCAGGCCCTCTTCTGCAAAGCTGCTTTCTATATGCTCTGTCCCTAGCCTGTACCGGTGCCTGTTAGTTATTCCTCCCCACATGCAGGACTTGCATATCCCTTTGTTGAACTTCATGAAATTTCTGTCTTCCCAGTTCTCCAGCCTGTCCAGGTCCTTCTGAATGGGAGCACACCCATGTCATTTATCAGCCGTTCCTCTCAGTTTTGTGTCATCTGTGAACTTGCTGAGGGTTCACTCTGTCCCACAGTCCAACTCATTAATGAAGAGGTTAAACAGTACTGGACCCAGTATTGACCCTTGGGGTACACCACTAGTAACTTGCCTCCAACTGGACTTTGTGCCACTGATCACCATCCTCTGGGCCCCATCATTCAGCCTGTTTTTAATCCACCTCACTGTCCATTTATCTAACCCACACCTTGTCAGCTTGCCTATGAGGATGTTATGGGAGACAGTGTCAAAAGCCTTACTGAAATCAAGGTAAACAATACCCACTGCTCTCCCCTTATCCACCAAGCTAGTCACCCCATCGTAGAAAGCTATGAAATTGGTTAAGTGTTTGTAAATTCTTGGTGACTATTCACGATCACCTTCCTGTCCTTCATGTGTTTGGAAATCATTTCCAGGATTAATTGCTCCATAACCTTTGGAGGTGAGGCTGACTGGCCTGTAGTTCCCTGGATCTTCCTTCTTGCCATTCTCAAATACAGGAGTGGCATTTGCTTTCTTCCAGTCTTCAGGAGCCTCTCCCAACTGCCAAAATCTTTCAAGGATAATTGATAGTAGTCTTGCAATGAAATCAACCAGCTCCCTCAGCACTTGTGAGTGCATCCCATCAGGTCCCACGGACTTATGTATGTCCAATTCTGAGAAATATATTTATTTGGAGCTTTTTATTTTGTTTTTAAGTCATTTCAACACTACAATTCCTCCTGACAGGATCTTTGAATTTGTTGGTTAAGGAGAATCGGAAGCATCCAGAAAGGAAATTAGAAATTACCATTCACCTCCAACTCTGAAGAATTCATGGAGCATTAAAGTCGCATGCAGCAACTACGTTATGTGGCTAGATGTGTATCACAGTATGAAGTTCATTTCAGTGCACTAAAAGACAGCACTGAACACAACATGCAACAGTAACTACCTGGGATGGACTTACAAAAAATACCATAAGGTTAACTGCTCGCTAGCTTTGCTGAATAAGTTATCCAAAAATAATCCAAATATCATTCACATTGAGTGCCCGTCTACTAGAAAATTGACAATACTGGACTGCCGAGGCTGACAGGCAACACTTACTAACACTGACACTCAGTTTTCCATACTGCACTTTGCAATGCAACTGCATAATAGGCTGGCATTTTCTTTATAAAACAGCCCAAAAGACTGAACTCCGCACTACGCTGCAGCAGGAAGTACGCTGATGTACAACAAAAAACAAAGGAGGGCTGCGCACAGCTATAATGCTCTTGCCATGTGTCCCTGAATGCATAAACTTTGAGTTCGTCCTTCCAGTCGACTGCTGAAATTGGTAGAACTGAGGGCCAGCTTTGGCACGTCTGTAACCACCACTATCCAGGACAAACCACCTATGCAGGACAAACCACCTCCATCCAGGACAAAAAATTAATTCCTTCAGTTTGGGTAGACTAAAAAAGCCTCTCCTTGAAATCACGAGAAAGGGCATCATTCTGGGCTTTTCCAATTAAACTCTTAATTCTTTATTACCAGACAGTTAACAAGCGAGAAACAGTTTATGCTTTATAAGAGACACATGCCATTGTTTGAAGATCTGATGGGTGATTTGAACAGCACAGAGCAGATTGGGTCAACAACTTCCACCGAGAGCACACTGTGTTACTTATCACCACTTCCCTCATTTGCAAGGATGATGCCTCTTGACTCAGTCCCAACTTTAGCACCACCTGTTTTTCTCAAAATGGTTTTTAATTCATTAAAAAGATGTGCTTCATTATCATAATGAAATAAATAGCCCATCTGATGTATTGTATGAATAATTTTTTCCACATTCATATTCTTAATTTTAGGTTAGCAGTTTGGGATATTACTTCAAATTTTTTTGCACATATATATATTTCTAAATACAAATGTTATCAATAAGAAAGAAATCCTCAAAGGGTGTTACATCCTTCTCAGTGAAGCACAATTAAATCTACTCAACTAGACAGACATGATTTAGTAAGTACATTCCATAAGCTACTGATTTTGAAATTATGCTGTAATACAAAGGAACCAATTTCCACATTAATTTGTATTAATGCAACGCCTTAAGATCAAGAATTCTCCTCATCCTGTTCTTGCCTACTGTGAAACTATGGCCTGAATTCCAGAAAAATCTCACACTTGAAAGGCAAAGCCCACAGAAAACTCCTATAATGTTGCAAAGAACAGCTTTCACTCCAGAAGAACAGATGTTTTCTGCCATTCTCTCTGGATCCACGCTATTTATCTGAACACTTTAGCTCAGGAAACCTTCTAGAAGTTGTCCGTTGCTAAAATTTGTGTTTTGTTCAGAAGCAATTCAAAGAACTTCAGAGTTCTGTAACATGCCTTTCTACAGAAAAAAAAAAATGTAAAGAAAAATAAAAATCATTGTCCCATAAAAAAAGGAATTTAGACGAGTTTGGTGAACAGCCAGCACTTTGGTTACTACATTGCTCACAAGTATCTTTCGTCTCTTTGAAACCTTCTAAAAGATAACCAAGCCTATCATAAGTACACACTTGACTGAAAACCCAAGAGGTATATTCCCCCACCACTGTAGATCACATGCTTGATCCTCATCTCAGAGGTGACCCTGTACTAAGTCCTATTACAAAAATCTTTGTCCCACGGCCATTTTATTTGCATATCCTGTATAATACAAAAACAATCCTCTGAATAAATTATGCCTGTTCGTGATTCATCAAGCTCTTTATCATAGACACGGTTTTCTGCACCACCGGACAGAATGGCTCCTACAGGGGGTGAAGCCAGCCAAAAGAGAAGCAACTCGACCATAAACAACAAGATTAATTAAAACCACTAACCTATGAAAGAAAAGAAGGCAGCAATAACTATATGCTGCAAATTACCTAAGCTGTATTTGTCCATCTATTCAGGAAGGAAGGCACCTACAGAGTCTTACCTAGCTCTGTGATGACAGTGACTCTTTGAAATGGTATCTGGATAAATTTCACCAATTATATTTAAGAAGCTTTAAAATCATTAACACATCAAAAATGTATGACTTCTCAGCTTTTCCATGGCAAGCTGTGTTACATAAACATTCACCTGCTTTCTCTCCAAATCGCACTATATTTTTAAAGCTATTATGAATTCTTATTTTATCCTACTTCTGTTTTTGATGGCTCGCAACAGATGGTAGAATTATTTAGTTTGTTTTCAGTTTACTGTGTACACCTACCTTATACATGTTTAACCCAGAAAGGATGCAAGTGAAGAACAGGAGGCCACCCCACTGCAGCGCCCTGACTCCTTCCCTGGGGCAGGAGGAGAGACTGCTTCGCTCCCCAGAGCTCCTCGGCACCTGCAACTCCTGCCATGGACCGGCAGAAAGGGAGGGCCTTTGGGAAGAAACCTCAACTTGAAAAGCTGCCAGGGTGACTGAAAAGGCAAGCTACTGCCGGACTGGAAGGAAGAGCACTGCTCTGGAGACCAGAGGAAACTGCATGGAGTTTGCGTGACTCAGGAAAACTCTGAAGTTGGACCAATTCCTCCTTTTCAAGAGGTTCATTAATGAAATTCGCCTAGCAGACCAGATTTTCCCCTAGTTAAACAGCTGTCTTGTTTTAGATTATCTGAGTGTGCTACTGGGAGGTTTCTGCTATCACCTAGTTTGTTCAGCTTGAAGAAGGAAGTAGGGTGCCTCCACCTAAAGACTCAGCTCTGAGTTGAGTCGACTGGTGGAGGTTCTCTACTTCTAAAGATCTTTTCAATAGCTCTTGAGACGAGAGAGAAAGAAGCAGGTGAAAGAGCTACATAAATACAGGAGCTATCAATGCTAATATCCAGGAGTAAGTCTCTTAAAGCTCTATGGTTTGGGGGATTAAGTTCTTCTGAAATAAATTTGTTTTCTAAAAACAAGGAAATACTCACCTACAGTCTCTCAACAGTTAATGGTGAAAAAAAGAAGATACAAAGGATTATCGTTCAACTTACTACAGACGTTTTTCTCGGTATACATGCCTTCCAAAATACCTTTTGACAGCACTAACTAGAAAAAAGTTCAGATGACAAGGAAAGGTAGATGAGAAGAATCTCACCCCAAACCACCTGCAGAGTTAAGATTTAGATGCTGAGTTTTCCTTGCATTGCCTGTCATGTTATGCTAGAAGCAGAAACAGAGATCTATCTATACATGTGGTTTCAGAAGTGCTAAGTGCTTTATTCACTGTAACATCAAAAAGATGAAAGCTCCTAAGGGCAGTTAAGGTCCCCCTAAAATATGCTTGGTTCATCTAATAAAAACTATGACAGTAACAGTGAAAGCAAAAAAATTTTGCATTATTAAAGCATTTATCTTAAAAAGAAACTAACATCTGAAGCCAAAACTTATCTTTGTACTATGTTCCAAGTTCTGCCAGTCAGGAGGTCTGGTAGGAGGCCTGGAATTACAGCAATAGGACTTACCATAATGCAGACCCTAAGAAAAGGCCATTAAAGTAGCCGCTCTGAGTACAAGTACCATTAATGACTTCAGACTGGCAAGCAGCCCGACACAGAGACGATCACTTCCCATGCCAACGGTATTACTTGCTGTCAACGCCACTGGTAATGGTGGTGTCTGTCATTTTTGCCACTGTTGACTGTGACATCCAGTCAACAGTAAAGTAGTTTACGAACTTCTGGCCGAGTGTGAAGCTGGTTGAGTAAAATGATTATGCAGTATGTGAATTCAAAGTATAATACTTATTTAACATGGTTGTAAGAGATACTAATGGAAGTTCCCAAGAAACAAAGCATTCATTATACATTATAATGAAGCATTACAATTATGAGGATGTCAAAACATCTACACAGAACTATAACATCTTAAATACCATTATCCTGATGATATAAAAACTGAAAACTGAATCAAAATAAAAATCCAGGAAATTATTTTGATAAATTCATGACGAATTCCTCGTTTAAGAGGACAGAAACCTATGAAATGTAACACATACAGACATGCCCTGATTTGGATTTCATTTTTCTGCTGAATTAAATTTCAGAGAATTACAGGATAATCGAGCTTAGGGTCCCTAGTTCAACCCCACCCCGCTCAAGCAGGGTCAGCTACAGCAAGTTGCCTGGGGCCATGTCCAGTCAGGACTTGAATATCTCCAAGGTTGGAGACTCCACGAACTCCACGTGGCATGAACTTAACAGGCATTTAGTCTGACTGGCTGTATTCATCTGAGAGGCTTTTTCATTCTTCGGTAGCTGAGCCATCAAACTGTCCTCAAAAAAACATGCCGCATACACCATGCGGTTACCAACAAGGGAGAGAAACGCTGCTCAGCGCTGCGCAGCCCGCAGCGCGCTGGAAAGCTGGCACGTCCTCACTTCGCACAGACAGGGAGGTGGGAAAGCGGCCCAGGAAAAAATTATCTTTCACCGCTTTTCTATTTTGTCATTACTGCTGCATTGAAAATAGGTTTTGCATTCAGCATCTTTTTCATGTTTTTAACTTAAACAGCAACAAAAAAATCCTGCTCTAACCACAATCTTCTGCCACCAGAATCAACCCATGAGGTTCAAAATGACCTACATCAAAAAAAAGCTACCAAAGCTTGTCGTTTGTATTGCCACACGCTATGCTTAAGGCTTAAAAAAAAATCCTTTGACTTACGGCAGTGCAAAATAAATCCAAATTATTTTACGATAATTTCTCAAGATGCACATAGCTTAAAAAGGCAATTAAATTTACCTGAAATATATATTCTAATGGGAGAGAGAAGTATATTATCAGACCAAGTAATTTTATTAAAAATTTCAGCAGCTGTAAAGAGCTTAAATTACTCCTTTCAAGATTTATCAAGGTGTTCAAAGGCAAGACAAAGACTCAGGTAGACCATATACTACAAGATAATTATAGATAATTTAACGTACTGAGAAATCCAAAAGAAAGGATGGAAGGAAGGAAGGAAGGACTGACTATTCAAATGGTCATTGCTATTGCATTTCTACTGCTATTCACTATTGCAAATAGCTCTTATTTCAGTCAACAGAACTCAATATGGTTTATTTAAATGAAAAAAAAGAACAATCTCCATTTTATTGATAAGGGTGCTACAGTCCACAGGAATAAAAATAACTCTGTGTGTATGGCTGGCCAATTAAAGAATGAAGACCAGGCCAAAAGCCTGATACCGTATCAGGAAATGGGAGAGTGCCCTATGTACAGACACCATTAATGGGAGTTCTCTTCCTCTCTTCTGAGATGCTGCGGCTTGCTTCACTGGAAGACCACAGCAGACAAAAGCAAGCACAACATAAAATCAGATAGCATGTACAGCGCAGTTATGTGAAGTTGTGTGGATTTCTGAAGAACACGACAATTAGTTTAAACTTCA
Source organism: Calonectris borealis (assembly GCF_964195595.1). NCBI lineage: Eukaryota > Metazoa > Chordata > Aves > Procellariiformes > Procellariidae > Calonectris > Calonectris borealis. The sequence goes on along the minus strand of NC_134314.1, from coordinate 34,499,075 downwards.
TATGGCATTGGTAGCCAAAGCACTAAGCTGATCTTGAATGCCACATGACCTGATAAATTGTCAGATAAAATAACTGGCTTAGGGTAGGTTGCTGGTTTTTGCTGCTGAAACACTCCCCACTTCTTGCAAAAAGCTATGCCAATGACTTAAGAGGAATATTACTTTCAGATTAAATTTTAATTATGTAATTTTAAATACTTTACTTTTCTGAATATTTATATGGTATGGTATTATGAAATATGTCTATTACAGTATACCACTCTGAAGTGCATAAGCAAAAGAGTGAGGTACAGATCAATAGGCTGCTACTGCAACTTACCTTTTCTTAAAGTGATAACAGGCAAAAGCCAGAAATTCTCAAAGCATTTATTCCAAACACTGACAGTCTCTAACAAAATAGATTAATTAACAGCTCAAAAGGTATACTTTTTAACAATGCATGATTGGAAATAGCTTTGGCTTAAGGCTATGCCAAATTCAAAACCAACAGAAACTACTCTGTTCTGTGTAGCAGTGTTTATCATCTAGTGAAGAAGCTAGCATGAAAATAAAAAGTTTACAGGATCAGAGTATAAGAGAGTAAAATAAAGGAAAATCTTGCTTCTTGCTTTCCTATGCCTTAGAGTACCTACAGAACCCCACTCTCTAGGACATCATTAAAATCTGCTGGTTGAGATCTCGGATTGATTTGATTATGAGTATGGAGTGTACCTCTCTAAAAGAAAAATGGATGGTGTAATTTCTCACTCTGTAATCTCTAAAAAGGACATTGTTCTCTACTTCTTTTTAGCCAACCCCCCACATGCTGGATGCCATTGCTGCACATCTCCCCATCTGGGCAGAAGCCCCAAAGCAGCTGCAGAGTTATTTCTAGCAACTCCTGTTGAGAAACATCAGTATAAGGAAAAGGGTGACAAAACGACTGCTCCCCCTCAACTCCAGAATACCCGGTTCCCAAATCAAAGAGGTGAATGGCACGCTCCCATACGCTTTGAATTGCAGCCTATGCTAGGAAACAGCATTAAAGAAAGGAAAGGGCTGCCGATATTTAATCTACATCACCTTCCTCTACTAGCTTGTGGTAACACAGGCAAATGCCGACAGGAGTTCCACCTGGTTCCTCTTAGCTGGAAGACAGGAATCAATCCAGGATTACCGAAGTAGGAAAAATCACAGACATGCCAGAACGAAACCTCCAGAATCCAAACCGAAAACTTCCATACAAAGAGAAAGCAGAAATCTCCCACTTTAAATCACAATATGTAATGTAATGTAATCATTCATCCTCAAGAGGTAGTCAAGCAATATTTTGATTCTTGCCTTTCAGCTGTTCTGAACAACTTAATTATCATCCTTTGCTAAAATGGATGCAGGAATGATGCAGGTTTTATTCTCCAGCCATGTTTTATGGTGCGTTTGGTTGTTGGAGTGAATACTCCAATTCAATAAAGCAAGCTGAACTAAACATAGCTTGAGCTTTTTGCTTGTACAATGATTTTATGAGATTTCTCAACAACAACATAGAAATGCAGGAGGACATATTGCAAAGACATGTTGGAAGCAAAATTACTGACATTTGCAAGCCTTATATAGCAAACACCTCCTTCATCTTACTTCTTTTTCAGATCGGCTTTCTTGCTTCTGCACTAGTCCTATGCTTGTACGGTACACGTATGGGGAACACACTAAGAGGAAATACTTTGAAAGCACAGAATTTGATTTAATAACTAATGAAATTTATTAAATGATTACTTCATTACAGAGCATTTCCCCTTCCTATACGAAGGCTGGATTTACTTATAATTTAAAGCACAGATTCAGATCTTGTTTCCAAAACAGTATTTATACATTAATGGGCATATTTAGTTTCACTGATTTATTTTACTGATTCATTTTCACTTTTGCTTTATTTTATCATGTGATTCAAAGTAACAGCGTGTTACAGCCTTCATCTTTCCTGTCTGACTTTTCCAAAGTTTAGATTAATAAATGTATTTATAATAACTATTTACACTGCCACATTGGAATTACATTTAACATCCTCCATGCAACAGTACATATGACATATCCACTTTGCCTCTGTAAAATACTGATTTCCTAGTACCTCCATGCGCAAAGACAGAATTTTAGGAAATTAATTTTTCAACCACCTACTGTTTACTCAGGATGCTCATAAAAGGCATACCAAGTTACAAAACCAATGGGGTAAAAATAGACATAATTGTTTAAATTATTATTTGCCCTTCCAATGCTTTATACTCATGATAGATGATAAATCACTTATACTTTGTGACTGAATTCAATTAACACATCTATAAATAAACTAGAATTACTAATTAGTTTTTTGGTTTAAATGCTAGCAATATGGAGGCAGGGGTCTAAACTAAAACTATATTTTAAAGTTGCATGTGCATTTAACACTGAGATGCAAAATTTTAAAGTGTGCTTACTTACCCAGAACAGTTAATCAATGAGTCGTTTCTGTGATACTGGTCACACGCTGATAAAATATTGCCTGATGTTTTTAATGCAATACAAATGCTAATCTTCTACAGATTTTTATATTTTTTTCTTAAACATCGGCTCCTTTCTTTACCACAGGGTGGTGGTAAAGTGGTTTAACGCTTTTGAACTGCTTTCTCCCCCAAATAATGTAAACCTTCAAATCAAATAATAGTTATCTTGCGCTCCAAAGAGATAATTGTGGCTTATAAAAATACTTTTGTACATATTTTAGCTCTTTTGTCCACAGAGGACCGGAATATTTTGTTGATTGATTGCATCAGTATTTTGATGAAGTAATATATGTTTCCAGCATAGATGTATAACAGGCTGTGATTTTTATCAGAACCAAAGAAATTCTCCATCAGATTAATATCTGTAGGTTTTGATATAAAAGATCTTGTTAAATAGGCTCCCAGAACGGTCAATTTGCTCATTTAATTGACTCAGTATTCTTTCCTACTTTTTTTAATTGGGTGAGTAGTTAGAATATAGATAATGAAGTATAAGGATAAAATTACATGCTGTGTAAATTCTGCTACAAAAATTATGTTAAAACAGTTCAGAACGAAGCACATTTCAATTATATAATAAAAAAAAATACATTTCAGTGACATTGCAAGTCTCCCTTTAACTGTGCCTACCATGAAAAAACAATGGAATAATGGTTAAATTTACAAGTAACTTATTACGTTATGGATTGAAATGCACAGTCAGGGCACCCAGAATAGCATTAACTCTGCCCATTGAAGACAACAGGTGACAATCATATGATTAAGTCATGTTTTGTATTCGTAGTCTAAGAAAAAAATTAACTGGATTTTTTTTTTTAAAAAAAGCATTTCTCCTGGCTTCTATCACAACATGGCAAACTCATTGAAATATCGCCCTGAAACCTCAAGGTCCAAGTTAAAAAAACAATTTAAAAATATCAAATTACATCAAGACATGGCAGAAAGGTGGTGATAAAGGCAACCTAAAAAAATCCCCAAGAAACTAAGAAGAGCAATTACTGAAGCATTCTCTCCCATTCTACTACCTAGGCAGATCTCTTGACCTTCTCAGATAATAGGAAGAAAATATTGTGGTCCTAGGAAACATTATCAGATGCAGACACTATCAAACACACAGAACACCATCTAATCTACTTTACTGCCCTGGAAATTAAGAAGGAGAGGTCATCTTTCCTCCGCTGGAGAAGCAGTAAAGTCACACCTGAGTGAATTTTTCTGTACTACAAATCACTCCATCAAGCCAGGCTGCCTCTGCTCGTTCACTGAAGGCAACACCTCCTCCTGCAGGAAAGATTCATGGAGGAATCTTCTCGAACAGCCTTCCTGACAGAAGTACATGTACTGGGAGTATTTTAGCATTCCTCTGAGCTCGAGCTCTGTTACTGTATGATGTTTTCCAACGTCACCTTTCTAAAGGACGTGTACTCCTGGCCATGGTAAGTCCTGTCAGATGTACCTCCCTAGACAGCTTACTTCATCAAGGACCTGGGGGTACACAAATGTAAAACCAAAATGTGGTCTAAGGCTTCATAGCTAACCTCAATCATTTCTTCTGCCTGACTTCGAAATAGTTTGGATTGTGAGCATTCCATTTCTTCTTTGGTTGAAATTTAAAAACAAAAAAAATCCCTGAAGATCAGATCATATTCACAAACAGATTTGCTTGGCAGAAAAATCCAAAATTCTTTCATAAAAAATTTAAGGAAAGATTTGAGAGTAGCCCTACCCAGCATACCATTTTTTTTTCTCTTTCTCTCTTGTATATAACTCCCCTATGAACTAAGCAACTTGTTTCTCCCAAAAATAAGAATTAAAAAAACCACAAATTGCTATCACTATTTCTATTTTTAAATCTAAGCAAAATGCCATGATAATAAGTGCCTTGTAAGCACACAGAGAGAAGATTACAGAAGAACACCATAGCATATCCCAACACAGCTTCGATCCCAGATAACCCCAAACAAATGGTCTGCTTATCTGTTTAGGTCCTCACTTTGTGCAGATCTCTCTGGCATCTGAAGGCTGTTGCTAATCCATCAGCTCTAAAACCTTCACAGTAACAGACCTGACCACCAGCGAGATGTTTTCACTCAAGAGAGTTCACTCCTAGACCCAAGGTACATTTAAGAGTGCTTTCTAGTTCAGAATTCAAATGAGTTCTGTCTGAACATATGTGTGATGTGAAAACATGGTTGCTACTAAAATTAAAAGATTGAGAAGTCCTCTACACATCATGGCTCAAATACCACAAAACTTCATTTGAATACTCCTACAATTAAAAAAAAAGATATATTTCCCAACCTTCTGGTGTTAACTATTTCTTCTGGTAAAATTTTGTATTTTAAGTTGTTTTCCCTTTCTGCGAACAAGTGTTGGCAGACTGTTCCAAGCCTGTCACTTCACTGTAGCTTATCTTTTTGTTTCATTGATCTTCTAAATCAGCAAATTCCTGCACTTTAAATACTAACAGAAATGTAGTTTTGGGTGCTAGCGTACTAAGACTTAAAAATATTCACAATAGCATGAGTATTTTATGTGAAATGTTTTCTCTCATTTGTGCCTCCCCAGCTACTCCAACTGATGGACGGGAATTTTCTGTGCGCTTACTGAGTGCTGCTGTCCCCCTGGTCTTGAAGGTCTGCTTCATGTACATGGACAACTTGCATACATTTAAAAAGCAACAGTTACCTCAGAAGATCATCACCATCACCTGCAGCAAAGTTTCAACGTCTTAAAAAGCAAAACAATTTAAACCCCAGTAACAAGACATTTTAACATATCACCATTGTTTTAAGACAGAACTGTCTGACCAACTGCAAGCAGTTTTCTCCCTTGAAGCAGTTTTGAAATCATGTCTAGAAGGGTCACTAATTCCACAGGTATCCAAGCTGAAAAAACAAGAGAAAAATAAATTGCTTATAAGCCAGTTCCTCTTCTTTTAGACCATAGCATAAGGTTAGTATTGTTCCTATTTGATTTTCTTTCAGCATGACAAACTTTTAATCAGACAACTGCGTCCTGGCTTTTTTTTTTTTGCTAATCGTCAAGATAAACTATCTTTTCCCGCTGTCATATGGCCAAAAAAATTACTCCAGGAAATAAATTATTTTCTGAATCTGGGAGGTGCAGAAGCACTTCCACCATAAGCAATGTTCACAGAGCTTCACAAAAGTCTACCGTGAAAGACAATCAAGCTGCTTAGAGAGGGAGGCTTCTAGTGCATGAAGGATGTAAATAAGAAGCCAGGCTTTAATTTCTGATGGCAACCCTGAAGAAACTACACCTGATGCGTGGTCTGTTCCTTTCTGCAGAAATTTCCAACTTCATACTTTTATGAAGCAAATATTACAGAAAGTATAGGAGATTTGCTAGCTGCCCCTACATCGCACTGTAGATGCCATACACCAGATCAGGGATGGAAAATATTAAATCCCTGTAGGGAAGTCCACAGAAGGGCTTCCTCAGAATTACGATCCTTCATCCTCAACACAGGAGGAAGCTCTCCAGAAAGCTTGGAAGCAGCTTTCCATTCTCCTGTCTAGATTCCTCACAATCACAGAGCGTTTGACTGTACAGTTCCCAAAATCATGGTGTTTTTGCAGTAGGGTCTTTCTTCAGGCTTTTTGCTATACTGTAAATCAACAGATATATCTACTTAGTACAGAGAAATAACGCATGTGTGGATCAGTGCATCTCAGACACAGCCTGGGTGTCCAGACTGGTCCCTAGTCTGTTCTCTAGAATCCAGCGAGTCCAAACATGGCAGATTTGAGAGCACTCTTACTCTGGAAAACAAAGATCAAAGTTAGCCTGGCATCTGCCAGTTGGACACATGTGACCCTCTCAAGGGTACGGTTGTCTATAGCAAGAGAAAACGCAAACCTACAGTTCAGAGATGCTTGACTGCTCTTTCCACCTTCCAGTGCCACAGCCAAGACCTTCACACGCCACTCTCTCCACACAACCCAGACTCAAAGAGTCATTAGCTACCACGAAGGAACTTGGAAGTTACCCTCCACTGAGGCATGGCCAGGAGCATTCCTCCTGAGGCTCCCACCAAAGCATGACCTAGTCTGTCCTCCAGAGGAACGTTACAATGGGCAAGAAGAGGAACGCAAACCACTCCCTCTACCCTGGCCTGATTGAAAAAGAAAAAAATACCAGCTAGAATTAACAAAGATGGAAACTGGGAAGAAAAAAGAGCAGTTGAGGACATTTTCCCAGTCATCTTGGTGGAATACGATCTTCCCCATCCATGTCTCTGTTTTGCTCTGGCAGAGCAGCAGCCCTCTGGACTCCTCCGCCTTGGAGCCATCTATCAACTCCAGCTCCTGATGGGGCCGAGAGCCCTAAGTGTATCATTGGCAGTGCCCTCCCTTCGTTTGCCTGGAGGACTTCTTAGGTCATCTGCTCATTTCCCACCAGCTGATGCAACATACGAGGCTAGGCTTTGGGCTGCCTTTGGGACAGGTCTTGAGCACTAGAGCCTGAGCAAAAAGAATAAAAAAAGAAGCATGGGGGACTGAAGCATGAGTGATGGAAATGGCTGCCAGACCATGGAAAGCAGAGCAGCTGATATCCCAACTGGAATGATGCAGAAGCCTGATTCCCACCAACCTTAACTGTGGAGTATTAATTCATTATTATTTGTCCTTTTTGAACCTTTATTCTTCCTTTTTTTGTTGTTGTTTGTACTAGTAACGTAATACTCTTCCTTTTGATTTTTTTGTACCAATGACTTAATACTGAATAAATTTATCCTGGGAAAAAAGTGAAGTAAAATAAAAGAGGAAAGCAACAAGGTATAGAAATGGGGATACCCTCAAACCTAGAAAGAGGAATTGGATTGAAAAGGTATGCAGGATACAGCAAGTAGTGTTCTTCCTTAAGGTCTTGCATACTCCAAACATTTACCTTCAATCAGGAAAAAAAAAATTAAAAGTTTATTATATAGGAGAACTAAAAACCAAATCTCTCCTTCACCCCACAGGCAGCGAGATGGAGATAAACGTGACAGGAGAAGAAGTGATTTGGGCATAGACTCCATGGATAAACTTAATAATTTAAGAGCAAGAGAAAACCACCATTGTTTGTTGCAATACCATATTTTGGTGCATTTAGAAGAGATACATTTAGAAATCTGTCTGGATGGAAGATGCTCTTATTGTCCCAAGAAAGAGCTAGAACAAAAGGTTTGTTTTAAAAATGTGCTAACAAGCTACCGAATTCTGAGTGGGTCGGTAACTGGCTGTTCAGGAAAATGTCTTTGGTTGTGAGGTATCACGTTTTATCTGAACTCCAGGGTAACCTCAACTGTTCAAAATTTATCCTGGCCTTAAGTTTTACATCTCAGTATAGTCAGGTTCATTTTCTTAGAAGCCATTAGAAATAAAAGGCTCTAGGATATGGGCCCTTTTCTAAGAGGATTTGTTGTATGAATTGGTGACTGAGATCTCCAAAGTTGAAGAGCTGTCAAAAACAAGAGGATACTGCAATCACTTTACTTTCATTTAACTCATTAAATCAACAATCATAGGGAGCAAAAACACATTAAGGACTCTTTTTTATTATTTATTTTTATTATTTTATATGCATTATATTTTATAGAAATACATATCTAATATATATATTTGTATAAATTATATATATAAAATTTATAAATATTATATATATTTATACACACACACACACACACACGTATATAAAACGATATTTTATGTCCCAGAGGCTGGGATCAAAGCTACACTAGGTTTTTACCCAGCAGCAGTTTGCCATTGCAGACATCACTGAAGCAACATCATTAATGCTAAAGTAACAAGTCCCATGTTTGTTACTTGGATGTTTTTGTTCTCAGTGATGATAGCCATAAATGTTTTGGGCAACCCTACCTATAACTAAAGCAGAGGTTTTCCCCTCCTCATCTCCCTGTGGAGGAGCAATGGCTTCGCTTTTCTATCTACAAAATCCCATGCAGAAATACGGATGCTTGCCGCAAACAACACGCGAGGTATGACCACCAAGCCCAAGTGCCTCAGATGGCCAGAGCAGGCACGGCAAGTCGCATCAGGTAATTTCATTGCATACGTACGGTGCTCACGTGCGCACTCTGCTGCAGACTCTCCACTGACTTCACAGTAAGTGTGAAACGTCCCTACCCTGTAAGTGGACATCTGGCTGATTACTAACACGCAGGGTCATTTGTCCGGGATTTCCAGGCGTCTAACAAAAGAATACCAAGGCATCCAGCAGTCCAGCCAGAAGAGCAGCAACCCCACGGACATCCCAGTGAAAAATGCCAATCTCTTCCTTCCCCATCTCACCCCCAACCTGGATGAAGCTTTTTAATATTACACCTAAGCAGTCGACTGAAAAAAATGATGGTTTCTGTTCAGTAGGAAGGCTACAACGAGGGGGGAAAAAAGGTGGATTTTGGTTTAAACCTTTTCACATCAAAGAAGGTTGTGCCAACAGAGCACACAGCTGCCATAAGGAAACTTCTGGTAATGCAGGATTTAAACCAATGGGTTACATTTAAAATTCTTCAGATCTGGAAGAGTATAAGTATTTTCAGAAGCACAAGGTCCCATATTTATAGATGATTTATGCTGCTAGGAATCTAAAGCAAACATGATTTTCTCCAAAACTTGAAAATATTTCATCTATAAATTGTTAGAAAAATTATATAATAAATGCATTTAAACTGATTACTCCTTTCCCCTTCCCTAACACACACACAGTTTAGAATTAAAATGTGGCCATTTCTAATCATGACACTGAATTGAACATTGTTTTTGCAGATTTTTCACAGACTGTTAGAGTCACACTTCCTAATCAAGAACCGTAGCTCCATGTTTCCTATGGTTCAAGGAGTTAAAAAACACACGCACTTCCACTCACACAGTATCTGGCTTCATTCTTCCTACCCCCTTTCCTTTACATTCTCTTTCCATTTTCTCATATGTCCCCCTGGGCCTTTCAAATACATTTTTTCCTGCATCTAAATCAGCTTTTCTTTTGGTTATTCATTTTTTTTCTGTCGTGAAGAACTATTGAGACTGCAATATTTGCCACAACAAGCCTAGTCTTCAACATCGACTTACAGGGCAGAACAGACATTTTTGTACTTGATGTTTATCAAAGTTCTCTCGGATCAGACAGTATTATCATCTTCCCTTCCATCACCCAACAGGACTGTGGCTTACGCTTATGTCACTCACACTAAGAAGAAAGCCAGGCTGCCACTCTCCAGCCCTGTACATTGGCAGAAAAACAGATACAGTTTTCCCAAAACCCACACACTACTGAAAGAATAAGCTCTAAGCTCATCAGAACTTACTAGAATAGTAAATCTAAACAGAAGGAACTTCAAAAGAATGCAAGATTTAGTCTGCCTGACACTACTTCATACGAACTCAAAATGGAGAAGGTGCTTATGGGGTGCATGCAGGGTCAGGCTCTAATTTCTGTATATCAAGGAGGGCAACATCTGCCCTTTCCTTCCTCTGAACCATCGGAGAGGGCTGGGTGCTAGAAGCAGGCTAGGGAACGCTGCCGTGGCACAGACAGTGCTGCTCTCCACCAGCAAATTCAGGCACTGTCTTGCCTCTGTGTCAGAAATTCCTTCCCATCTCCAGTTCTGCTGAGACCAGGCGCTCTTATGGCCTCTGTGCTTGAATTACGTCTTCAAAACATGGGAGTACAACAATTCTGCGGTATCTTCCAGGATCAACCAGATGATCCTTTCAGGCTCTCCAAATGAAAAAGAAGCAGCTAGTTAGCTTACTGCAAAAGGCTCCAATACCCTTCCTCATAAAACCACGCAGGGAGATACTAGTTGTCTCAAACTCTACCTGCCCTACTGCAACACAAGCAGAAGGGGTCAGTTTTCCAGGAATAATGGATCCTGAGCCAGACTCCACAGCAGCTCAACAGAATAGGCTAAGAGCCCTTACTGTGGAGGGCTTCCTTATGGTTCTCCTGAAGGCATCTCGACACACTTTTCCTGGAAGTCCCCATTACACCCATACAAGACAGAACTACAAGGAGAAGTGTGCTTAAATATGTACTGTCTTCACACTAAAACAGGTCCTTTGGGAATGATTTTCAAAAGTGTTCAGGCTTGAAGGGAAATTTTTGAGTGGGCTGATAAAGTCTCATTAGGCACATGAGAGATTTCAGTAAAGAGTCTTCCTGCATTTTTAAGTCGTTAAACAATGTCCAGCCTGTTGTCGTTGTATCTAGGCTACAAGCAAAGACGGAACACACAGCTACCTAAAAAGATGGAAAAGATAAATAATTTGGATTAGAAAATAAACTTCACTACTCTGTGTCTTTTCCTTACAGAGAGAGACTTGACTCCTGTAACTTTACTTATCCACATCTGAGCCAGTCACCCTAGGTTTCTTTCACAGCCAGGAGAAACAGGTACATCTAGGAACACCTCATTTGTTTTATATATACACTTTAGACTAAGTCATAGGCACTGTAGATACAGATGTGCCTGTTTCTTTCAATTAACTAGTAATTTTGTCATAATCAACTATGCTAGAAGAAGCTAGTGATGCCGCAGATGTTTATATGTAGCCTGATGCATCCTATTTTAGTTGTCTGGATGGCAGAGGAGTACTCGTCAGTCAGCCAGTACTACCAGCTCTTTTCCATTTTCTTTTGCTGTCACAGAAGCAAGCAGAAAACCAGAGGAGGGAGGAGCAACAGGTGTAAGAAGCAGCACTGGGAGAAGACATTGGCTAGAACGTGAATTGCCAGTAAAGATAAAACTGGAGAAATGTTTCTGCAGGTACATCACTCATTCATGCAACCGCCGTGGCACTTATGTCACAGAGGTATTTGTATGTTGTTTGGTTTTTTAAATGCTCCAAGACAAAGAATCAAATATGGGACTATGATTTTTCTGATCAATTAAACTATTTCTGTATATAGTTGTTAACACCGGAGTGTAAAAAACAACATACAAACACAAGAAATACTCTACCAGGTCGGACCAATGGTCCATCCAGTCCTATATTTTGGCTCTCATAAAAGATGGTAGAAGAGGCTACACAGGGAGAGCACACGAGCTGGACCGCTTTGTGTAGCCCTTTCCCCTCATTCTCCACAAGCATCCACTGCTGTTGTTTGCAACATAAGATGGGCCCCCAACAAAATTGAGAGGATATTAGGTATATCTGAAATGTCACTGAAAGCTGTAGCCTGTTACATGGGGAAGCTGCCAAGTTAAAAATAGAAACTGCCATTCTGACTACAGCTGTGAGATGCATTTCACTGATGGACTGGCTTTTATCTGTTTTATATTTTATTTAAAAGGATTAATCCCCTAAAAAAAACCCTAACATTGTAAAATGTTACCTATTTCAGAACACCAAAACCTGCAGTGCTGACTGCAGAGAGAAATTAAAAGCAACCCAGTATATTGCAATACATGTTCTCATCAGTAGTAGGTCAGCAGAAAGCACTGTGATGAATCTGCTGCTGCTGCTTTTCTAGTTTCTGACTGTGGTAGTAAAAGGGATAGTTAAAAACCTGAAAAGGTATATTTAACAGCTGCTCTTCATGGATGCTCTGTTACTAAAGTGGAACTAGTCTGCATGGGTTTGAGTCTGCTTTCAAGGCATCATATTCCCCTATATAATGTTTAGAGCTGTATATAGATAGCTGTGTATACAGTGTAACCAAATAAATCATACCACTCATCTCTAATCTCAGCTGCTCTCCAGTAATAGACAAGGACTTCAAGCCAGCCTCCAAAAATCACTCAGCTGAATGGCCTTAAAATAAACAGATAATACATTACTTGAAACTTCTGAAAGATGAAATATCACTAAGGTAGAAAGCAAGTTCAATACATTTGATTTCTTCCTTCTGTTGTGAAATGTGTCTTCAAAAGGAAGAGAGATGGTATTTGTACAGCACTTGATTTTTCAAAATGCAAGGAACCAAGTACACTCATTCAACACCCACGTAACTTATGAACAGATATTTTTTAGGCACCTGTAAATCAGTTCACTTGCATACAGTCAATTAACTGCATATGTACGTATGGATAAGACAGGCTTCAAACCTCATACATGCTGCTGCACTTGAGCACCTGGTCATTTGTCCATCTCAAAAGAGAAATCAGTCTTCAGCAGGAAAGGGTATTTATTGGTACACGAGACTCTGCTGGTCCAACTCCAGAAGAAAAAGCAACACACCTGGGAAAGTTGTACCTCCAGACCAATCTCGCGTGCACTAATCTCTCAGCAGGTCACACACAATATTCTTTCTTTAAGTACGTATTTTTCTTTGATATACATATATTACACTTGTTAATACTAATGAGAGCACTGAGAAACTCTTGAGAACAAAGGGAAACCAGCGCCCCAAGGGGTACGTGCTCGCTCCTGGTGAAAGCAGTGACTGCAATAGTTTGAGCTGCCTGAACTACAACATGAAACCTCCTGAAAAGGAGATGAAGCATACGTGCACTTTCATTGGAACATTGCCACAGTGAAGTGCTTATATATATTTTAATCAGAGCTTCTGAAAAAGCTTCAAAGAGCCTACAGTGTACAATTTTAATTAGCTATTTGTTAGAGAGAGACCAGGGTCGCTTTGAAATTCTGCCATCTGATAAGGAACAAGCACATTCAGTCCGAGGTGGTATGTAAACCATACACACACAGTGCTCCAGACCTTCATTTAAAATGAGATCTTCTAGCCCAGCATTACTTTCTTCCAGGCTGGGCTTAGAGCGGGATCAGACCCAGGAGTCCACCTGCAAACAGGTCAAACACAGGGAAGTCAAGGTTGATTATTCCACTTCTCAATGGACAGTTCTGGTTCTGTAAGGGGATAGTGTTTTGTATTTAACATCCTAAGCCCTGACTTAACAACAAAGAACCTGACATTTTCAAGTGAAGTCCTTCAATTTAAATGCAGTGGACATAAACCCGGCCTTAAAAACATGTCCCAGCCAGTACTAGACCAGCCTGCAGTGACAGCTCTGTAGCTTTCGGAGAAGCAGTAAACTGCATAGGCTAAACTAGAAGAGATGGAACAGCTGATGCAATGGCATTTACTCACACACAGTTTCGAATAAATCAGATTTGCAGATTAAAAATTGAAGTCTTTCAACCTGCTGTAACTTCCTCACTTTGGACACAAAGATGAAATAAAATCTTGTCGAGACCATCTATTAGATTGGCAGTCATTGCAATGAGGGGAAAAAATATAGATGCAACAATTTTAAGAGCGAGAACACACAGGGTGGTTTGCTGCTTCTGACACTCTCTCTTCTTGAAACTGAACTTTCACCGTCATTTATGCCTTAAAAGTATGCAGTCCAAGAATATATTCCCTACTCACCTCAAAATTTCCCTTTTATCAGTGGATCAAGACCCATTAATTTCCTAAAACTGCTTGTTTTAAAGGCAAAAGACATACTTCAGATGGTATCACAAACTAGAGGGCACTCCTTGAAAGTGATTTATTGCCTTTAACTGAACACAGAACTGTTAGATCTCCACGTTCACAAACTGTGGTGGGCTTGAGGAGAAAAGAATTAAAACATTTTACTTTATTCTAAGCAACTCCTTTTAATTAGATGCATTTAGCACACATCTCATTACATTCATCACGCCATATTTGAGCAGCTTCTCGAATCACTTGTGATTGCACAAATGTGTCTTCTGCAAGAGCCTGAAAGGCGGCTGCTGCTGCTGCTGCTGCTGCTGGCTCCACCTCTCAGCTCTGCAGTTTTTATGAATGACTAGCAATCACTGACAATGAATGACTGCCAACTGCCCACTCAACCCTTTCTACTCTTCCCTGCACGTACATACTAGAGAAGCAAACAAGCTCCGTGACTGCAAATGAGCCTTCAGTACACTTTCCAATGTATGGCATTCATCTTTCAAAACAGGAACTAAATGTTCTTCCGGATACTTAGAGTATAGAAATTAAATATTAAAAGCTTATGCAACATCCTTTTTCTTTTTTTTCACCCAGATAACTTTTTAGGCATTTAATCAAAGTGAAATTGTCTTTTTCTGAATGCTTCACCGCTTCAGCAACAAACAGGAAAACTGGAATTAAAGAGCCCTCACCTACTTCCAGCAAACTGAGATTTATCTGGAGCCAAAACATAAAATCTGTCAGTTGTTTTGCATTACTATATTGGTAATGTTTCAACAGAAAAGATACTTTCTATCCAGAAGGCAGTTACTTCTATACCACTAATTTCTTAATTTAATGGATACATGAAAACAATCAGTACTATTTTGCTTGTTTATTACAATGAGAATGGCCTATAAAGAACATTAAATGCCACAGTAGTTACCATCATAGCCCGATCAATCTAAATTTGTGACTGTAAGCAGAGGGTAAAAAACCCACGTAGGAGAAACATTTGTGTTACAGATTAGCTACTAAGGCCAAATGTAAATCAAGAAGCAGCTCGCTGCATGCTCTGACATTACTCTGTTTTAACAGAAAATAAAATAAAAAGCAAGGTATGCTCTATTGCATACTGCTTAAGATGCCTTTTCAGTTCTGGCAACCCTGCAGCCCAGTATTGCCACCGCCAGGAACAAGCCACAGGCTTTGCACCGAGTTTGCAAGGCGTCAGGAGCAAGGCTTGTGAGCCCTGCTTTGTCTGAACTTCCCTCCGCCTGCCTTCAGCTTTGTTTCACTTGGTTTAGCTGGAACAGCAAATAACAGAGCTTTGTATCTCCTGTTATCTAGAAGGGAAAACGGAGAATGAACCTGAACAGCTTGCCATTAGGACATTCAGAAATATGAAAATGGCACGAATACAGGAGTGCCTCCACTGAGCATTATTCAATCCGGAAAAATATACAGGATCTAGAATAGAAGCACAGAAAAAGTTGTCAGATGAGGCAGTGTCCAATGTCTTCTGCATGCCTTAAGCTCGATTCAGCTAAAACAATGAGTGATTGAATCTGAGCACAATAAATTACCATCTAGAATACAACTCATCGTTTTGAGTATATGTAAACAATGGAAAACGAGATACTTTCAGAAGCAGCTGATACTGAAGCTTAATCTCATGTCCTAATGCCTAACAAGTTTCAAGAATAGACTTGAAGATGTAATATAACACACTGGAAACTTACACACCATGTTTCAGCTAAATTTTTACAATTTTATAATATTTATTGCTAAATAATGATCATGAATAACACAGGTAAAGGCTGGGGAGGGGAGGGGGAGGGACAGGCGACCTCAAGGGATCTTGTCAGTATCTTTAAAATATCAGCAAATTTAAGTCATTTAGTGCACTAATAAGTATTTTTTATGTAAATGTGTTGATAACCAGACAATCATACATGGGTTGCAAATCCCATTCTCCATACACTTTCTCTAATTGAACGGGGCTAAATGAAGCTCCTATTCATGCTCTGCTCATCTGAACATGAATTAAAAAAAGTAAGTAGCAACGTATATAGTGACAGTATTTCAACATCTTTATCTTCATGTCAAGGGCTTGACTTCAGCTGAGACCCATGAAATCATCACAAAATGTATCAAAAGGTCTTAGTGAACTCCTCCTCAGGTGCTATGGCCTAAAGCAAACTGTTTCCCCTTCTCCAATTCCCAGCAAATACCGATACGCACAGGACATGTAAAGTGGTGTGAAATGGGTGATGGAGCCAACATTTCCTTTGCGTCCTGAGAAACAGTACTAAAACAAACCCTTAGCAGCAATTTATTTTGTTGTGGGTTTGGTTTTTTATTTTGGGGTTTTTTTTTTTAAGCCTTCTTGCAAAACAAGTAAAAATACAGGGACAAAGAAACAGAATAATTGTCTCTCTACTTAAGGAAGATCAAAAGGCTTAAGGAATAGCAGTTATGGAGGCCTGAAGATGAGCACATTCATACCCAATCAGCTTGTTTTCCATCTCCAGCAGTATTAGATAGTCTTACAAAAGATGATCACCTCTTACTATGAATTTTGCCATCATTTTTGCTTCTGACACAACAAAACCCAACATTTTCAACACAAGAACAGTATTACTCAGTTTTGCAGCTCTCATGGTCATCCTCCAGCCTGAGGCAAGTCTGATGATCCCCAGCTGACACAGGTTTTTCACTCACTAACCCACAGAAAGGAGCAAACAAAAGGACAGGGGATGAAACCAGCCCAAGCTGCTATCTGAAACAGCCAACGTGTCCCCAGATTTGTTTACATTTGTAGTTGCTCCCCTGGATGTTTTGCATTTTCAGTACAGTCAACATGATTGCTTAATACATTCACACTAGTGCTATTCATAGCAAGAAAATCTCAGTAATTCCACTTTTTCTTTTGATCTATTTTTGCAGGTGTTCTGATGCTGACATGATTAGGCTAAGAGCATACTTCTTTGTCTGAAAGTAATTCTGAGGCAAGAACAAAAAACCTTTATCGCTGCAAGATCTGAAATACCATCAGTCTTAGGGACGTAATTATGGATTTTTTCTAAGCTATTTAAGATTCTTATGACAGATCATGACTAAACAGTACTAACCATTCTTTCACATCCAATTCAAACAACTTTTGTTGTATCATCATGGAGAAAGCCAACACGTTAGACATCGTAACATATTCAGAAAGACAGACAGTTATGTTCACATAGCACAAAATCAGCTCTTCAATTATTCTTGATTACATCTATGCTGCCCAGCTGGAAATAGCTGAGAGCTGCATTTAGACTTCAGTAGGGGACATTTATTGTATAAATTATTTGCAAACTGTCAAATACCAGCATTATGTTTACCTAGAATACATGTATCACCCTTACTCCATGTCTTCTCTTAATAGACGTGTAATAATTCAGCTGTTTGAAGGGTTGTCTCCAAATAGGACAGCTACATTGATATTTTGAAAGCTGTTTTTTCCACTTCTCATGCCCTATTCTCTACATAAATGACGTAAATGGAAGTCACTTATTAAATCCTTGAGAGAGATGCGTTCAACATGAATTGAAGGAAGGGATATGGTCATGAATATGGTGACAATTAACATTTCAGACCTTGCTGGTTCTGGACTAAAATAGGATCTGAAGCATTGGGGAGGCGGAGAAAAGCAGATACACTGGGTGGGTTGGGTTTTTTTTTTTTCCTTTTTCTCCATTGAAATCCAAGTATTGCTTGTTTAAAAAACCCTATATATTAGTTGTCAATAGTGAACCACTTTTGTGGCCTCTATATCTGTCTGTGAAGACATACTCATTCTGTACTTAATCCATACTTGCATACTCCTACACACACACAGGATCACAGGATCTTTGAAGTTGGAAGGGATCTCTGGAGACGATCTAGTCCAACGTACTGCTCAAAGCTGGATCAGCTCTGACGTCAGATCAGGTTGCTCGGGGCTTTATCCAGTCGGTCTTGAAACCTCTAAGGATGAAGACTACACAACCTCTCCGGGTAACTGCTTACTGCTTGACTGTCCTTATGGTGAAAAAGCTTTTCCTTATATCCACTATGAATTTCTCATTTCAGTTTATGTCCAGTATCTCTCATCCTCCTACCAACACAATGCTTGGAATAGCCTGGCTCCATCTTCTAAATAAACTCCTCATAGGTACTAGAAGGCCGCTAATAGGTCCCCCCAAAGCCATCTCTTCTCCAGGCTGAACAAGCCCAGGTCCCTCAGCCTCTCCCACGGCAAGTGCTCCAGATGCCTGACCACGTTGGTGGCTTCTGCTGAACTTGCTCCAGTTCACCAGTATCTTTCCTGTACTGTGGGGTCCAAAACCAGATGCAATATTCTAGATGATGCCTAATGAGTGCTTGAGTAGAGGAGGATAATCTCTTCCCTTGATCTCCCAGCTGCTGGGTGCTGTTGGCCTTCTTTCCTGACAAGGCACTCTGCTGGCTTATATTCAGCTTGCTGTCTACTAGGATGCCCAAGTCCTCTTCTGCTGAACTGCCCCCAGTTAGTCAGTTCCCAGCCCACACTGTTACATTCCTTCCCAGATGCTGGAGTTTGCAGTTGCCCTACTGAATTTCATAGGGTTCTTGTCAACCCATTCCTCCAGTTTATCGGGGTCACTCTGGATGGCAGCCCTGTCCTCAAGCCTATCTGCTCTCCCAGTATGGCATCATCTGCAAACTTGACCAGAGTGCATTCTGTTGCCTTTTCCAGGTCACTGATAAAAACGTTAAATGGTAGAGGTCCCTGTGGCACTCCACTGGGTGCCACTGGCACCCAGGCAGAGCATGAACAATTAGTCGCTACCCTCTGAGCCTAAATATCCAACCACATTTTTACCCACCTTGTTGCTAACCCATCCAGACAGTAAGGTCCTAATTTGGACATGAGAGTACAGTGGGAGACGTATAGCAATTCCTGTTAAAGCCAAGGTCAATGACACACACTGCTCTCTCATCCACAACGCTAGTCATTTCATCATAGCAAGCAACCAGGTTGGTCAGGCATGATTTACCCTCAATAAATTCATGCTGACTGTTTCAATCACCAGTTTGCCCAGAAACATATTCCAAAAGGACTCACTCCATGATTTTCCCAGGGACTGAAGTAAGGCTTCCTGGCTTGTAGTTCTCCAAGTTTAAATTTTGGGCTTTTTTGAAGATGGGTACAACATTTGCCTTTCTCCAGTCAACAAAGAACCCACCTGATCTCCAGACCTTTTGAAGATGATAAGAGAGCAACCTTGCAAGGACATCTGTTGACAGAAGTCATAAGCCTCCAGCCTTCATCAACACAGGAGTCTCCACTTACTTATATCACAACCATCCACAGACTCTGGCTGCCCCATTTAGCACAGTCAAGGGATTCAGACTCTCATCTCTGCAGGGTCTCTGTGAAAACTGCATCAATCCCTTTTCCATCTTCCTCAGCAGACTGATACCATATAGTCTGCTCGTCTCCTCCCGCAGCTGCATAACTTGGCCCATCCAGCACACACCTCCAGCAGGCATGGCCACCACCTCCAACTGCCCCAGCCTCAACAAGGCACTGGGCACTGTCTGCAGTCTGGCACCTGGAAAGCAGCATTCCTCCCAGACCTCTGCCGCGCCAGGGGTAGCTGCTCCAGCTGCAGCTGGGGACCAGGCTCTGTGGTGCATTACTGTAACTGATGAGTCCCACACTGCTTTCAGCGGGTTTATGGTCCCCTTTTTGCAAACTGTAGCTTCTAAGAAGTGCACCCTGGTTCCCACACTCTGGCAGTTACACAGCTGTATCCCCAGCACTAGCTGAACATGTGCTTGATCCACCCTAACCAGGGGTTGACCTTTCCCAGCAGCAACCTGGATCTGACTGTGCCATAAAAAGTCCCCAAAGATCCAGAAACCAAACCACAAACTGCAAATGCCATCCGCAAGCAGCAGCCAGAGCCGAGACCCTGGCACATGCCAAGCTGTGGTCCTCAGGGACCACCCGATGGGCAGACAGAGGCCTGGCACACACACCAGCATGCTCCCGGGGGACACTCGCCTGCTCCCTGCACCACCACCTTGACTTGAGGTGCCACCGAAACTCCCCAGCTCCTCTGCCCTCCCCTCTGCGGGACCACCATCCCACCCAAACGCCTCCAGCCCGCAGAGCTCCTGCACGGCGACACCTGCCAGCGATGGGTGCCTGGGCTGACCCAGCCGACCCGCAGGAAGCCGTCGGTCATAGGCTGTGGGCTGACATTGCCTTTACTAACAAGGAAAACTCATGAGACCATCCTTCTTCCCAGAGATGAGGAGGAGACGTAAATCCCCGCTGCCCCAGAGTGCGACTTTTGGCCACGTGCTGCACGAGGAAGAGCTCCTTCACCGCAGCAGCAGCCATGGAGGAACAGTGGTTCACAGACAACACATTTCAAGCGGTACATTTTTTTAAACTAGCTGACAAGACTCCTCATCTGAGAGATTTTATGAACATTACAGGGTTTCCTTTTCATTTTTCAGCAATATTTCAATTTAGAGCCCAAATCAGACTGCAATATATTGAAGAACAAGAAACCAGAGTGGCCATTCTGTCCAGTTCCCCAAAGTTCATGGATACTCATTTCTTTGCTTTTAGCAGATCAGAATGGGCCTCCAGGTGCAGAACCAGTATTGAAGGTCTGGGACGAGAAATAAGACTGCCATGAAATGAAAGGGCATTAACTAAGGCCAGACATAAACTTCTGACGTCATATAGTTACGAACAGGTATGACGCTGGGTAAGGAAGGAAGCAGAGGAAAACTTGCTCTCATGCAAGTCTTTGGGCAGAATATTTAGGCCCATCATTCATGTTAACAGCATGTCAGATATGGTGGTGACAGACACACAGTAATACCAGGGTACAAGTGCTACAACATGCAATGTTTGTACCGTGTAACCATGGGTATAAATGTTTTATGAGCTCCAGCAGGGCCTAAAGAACATATTGCAGATTGGGTGGAAAAGAAAATAACGCTTAAGGAAGGGGAAAGCGGGTCTTGAGCACTAAGGTCCTTAATCACCCAGCATGTGGAAAACACCACCAAAACAATTCCCGATCATACGCTCATGACTGATTAACCAGGAGCCAGGGAGGGGGAAACACAAAGACTCACCCCTAAGTATTCCTTACACCTGTCTTTATGCAAAGTCAGCAGCAGGGGCATTTTAGATATGTAACTGAAACTAGCTCTAAAAAGAAGACAATTACACAGAAATGGAGCTCATACAGAGACCTCCTAAACACACCCCAGCCCCTTGCCCAGCATCCACCCAAGGCCAAGAGATTTCCCAAGAAATGCACACAACTCTGCCAGCTCTTGAGGTTGCTTTCGTTGACGTTTGCAGGCTCTCGTTCCCAGAATGACAGTCTCTCTCCAGTAGTTTACTAGCACACATTGCTCGTTTCACTGAGGCCATATTTTGCCCCTGAAAAATTTAATACAAGCTAGCTGACTTCTCCGAAAATTTAATTTCTCTCTATTGAAACCAGCCACACAATACTAGACCACGTAAGCTTCACATCGGCAGCCAACACCATCCTGACCTGCGTGAGGTGGGGTCACTGCCAGCAGGTCAAGGGAGGTGACCCTTCCTCTCTGCTCAGCACTGGTGAGACACACCCGGAGTGCTAGGTCCAGCTCTGGGCGCCCCAGTACAAGAGAGACATGGCTGTCTCTGGAGCAGGTTCAGCGAAGGACCACAAAGACAACGGAGGGTCTGGAGTGTCTGTTACACAAGGGATGCCAAGAGAGCTGGGACTGTTCAGCCTGCAGAAGAGAAGGCTCAGGAGGGACCTCGTCAATGTGTATAAATACCTGATGGAAGGGTGCAAAGAAGACGGAGCCAGGCTCATCTCTGTGGTATCCAGTGAATGGACAAGAGCCAATTGTCACAAACTGAAATACAGGAAATTCCTTTTAAACACAAGAAAAAGCTTTTCTTTTATTGTGAGGCTGATTGAACATAGGTTCCCCACAGAGGTTGTGGAGTCTCCATCCTTGAAGGTACTCAAAATCTGGCTGCACATGGCCGTGCGCAACCTGCTTTAACTGACCCTGCTTGAGCAGGGGAGTTAGATTAGACGATCTCCAGAGGTTCCTTCCCATCTTAACTATGCTGTGAGTCTGTGTGCACCGTGGTGCCTTGTAGGTATGCATTCCGCAATAGTTTGCACTGCACTAAGATTTTTCTTTTTATTTTTAATGTATATGCTTCATTATTGCTTATAGAATCAGGCTAGAACTACAGCAGTATAGTACAATAAGTTCAAAACTGTGTTCATTCAGGAACTGTTCCAGAAGTTGAACATGGCTGTACCTTTAGATAGTGCAGAAAACTCATGTTTCACTAGTACTTCTTCAGTGGGCATGCCCCAATTGCTTATACTTATGAAAATATAACTAGGAAGTCCCAGAACACCACCACCAAAGTTTCCTCCTCGTTTGGCAATGTACTTACTGTAACACTCATCATAGCCTCTACACTGAGCTCCTATGGGGAAAGGCGGGAAAAGGGGTCAAATCCCTCACTACCAGCTAATTGCACACTTACACCAGTTCTGCATCCATGAGCTTGGTGTGTCCCAGGGGAACAGGTCAGGAGACTAGCTTGCTGCCACGGTTGATAAAAGCACATGTTGCACCCAAACAATAAACTGTCCCGTACATTATTTTCTAGTAAATGGTGGGATAACTCGTCTGTGCTTTCTTGGTGGCAACAGAAACTGGAGAAAGCAGAGTACGGTCCAGTAGCATCTGAGCTGAGCTAGCCTGCATCCAGAAGATTGGTTACGGTAGCAGCTGCTAACCTGCATTAATTCAAACTTTTGCCTATACTACCTGAAAATTCAATCAAGAGGGAGTTAAAAGCACTATCATTTTAAAGACAAAAGGGCTGTGTATTGTTAGGACCCAAATTATGGCAACATAATGGACTTAACTCCACAGTGATGAGTCCTGTTGAAGACCCTCTCCTCCACATGTAGTGGGTGCTCAATAGCATCTCAACCTAAACAAGGTCTAAGCGTGCCCAACTAAGCGTGTCTGAAAATGGGTAATAAATCAAAGCTTCTACATGACTGACAAATAGGTTTTCAGGTCTATCAAAAATACCAGTGTCCTCCTTGCTGCTGACAGCAACTTCATGCATTGGTAGCAGAAGGCGGAAACAAATACATATAATTGATGGTTTTCAATAAATATCATTGTGACAAATTGTCAAAGGTAGAACCAACTTAGTTTTTGAAAGCTATTTGACAAATAAAAAAGACTAACAACTTCCTTTTAATGAAATCCAAATTTAGCTTTAATAATTAGAATTTTTATAAAAAGGAAATTGTCTTCCAAAGCGAAGATTGGCACTAGTTCATGTTGTCAAATTTGACAGCATGAAATCACAGAACAAATGACGGGATTCTGCAGCTGCTAAATACTGTCAAATACACTTTACAAGTTTTATTCTTATAAATTCATTAATACGAGGCCCTGTTTTTGCAAGGAAGTGCCTCTCTTCCCAACGTACAATTTGGACAAAAATAGTTCTAAAAGATTCCTCACTGCTGTTAAGATGGCTTGCTCTTCTTTCAACATTTAAAAGCCCTGGTCTGCACACAATGCCGTACCAGAGCCCTACGGAGTTGGCAAGAGTTTGAAAACAGCTAGAACAGTGTAGGAGCAAGTTCCTACAGCTGTTCTCCGTGAGGGACTGTACAACCGCATGCACCGACAGCCAAGGTACAAGCTAACCCAGCTGAGTTTTGTCGTGGTTTAATCTGGCAGGCAGCCAAATACCACGCAGCCGCTCGCTCACTCCCCCCGCCCCCCCAGTGGGACGGGGAGAGAATCGGAAGGGTGAGAGTGAGAAAAACTCATGGGTTGAGATAAAGACAGTTTAATAGAACAAAAGAGGGAAAATAATAATAATAATAATAATGATAGAATATACAAAATGAGTGATGCACAATGCAATTGCTCACCACCCGCGCTGACCGAACCAAGTAGCGATCGGTACTTCCTGGATCACGCCTACCCTTCATATACTGAGCATGACGTCACATGGTATGGAATACCCCATTAGCCAGCTGGGCTGGCTGTCCTGATTATGTTCCCTCCCATCTTGTGTACCTAGCTCAGTCAGTAGGCACGGGAGCTGTCCTTGGACTAGAAGGGCACTTAGCAACAACTGAAAACATCAGTGTGTTATCAACATTCTCCTCGTATTAAATCCAAAACACAGCACTAGGAAGAAATTTAACCCTATCCCAGCCGAAAGTAGGACAAGTTTGTAGCGAAGCAGATGAGTGCAACCACAATCCACTAAGGCAGCTCAGCAGCCGACTGTGACCTTCTGCCGGCAGTGAGCAGCTAGGGAGAAGTAATGTTTTAAACTACTACTCCAGCTACATGTATTGGATTTCATTTTTCTATGTATAAAGGAAAAATATAAAGTAAATTTTTGTAACAAATATTGTTTGTGTGGAGTCACATAAGTCTGATGCAGGTTGTCTTCCCTTGGGAGACAGTCCTGAAGGGCAAAGGGGTCCAGGAAGGCTGGACGTTCTTCAAGAAGGAAGTGTCAAAGGCGCAGGAGCGGGCTGTCCCCATGTGCCGCAAGAAGAACGGGCGGGGAAGGCGACCGGCCTGGCTGAACGGGGAGCTCTGGCTGGGACTCAGGAGAAAAAGGAGAGTTTATCACTTGTGGAAGAAGGGGCAGGCAACTCAAGAAGAGTACAGGGATCTCGTCAGGTCGTGCAGAGAGGAAATTAGAAAGGCAAAAGCCCGGCTAGAACTCAACCTGGCCACTGTCGTGAGAGACAACAAAAAATGCTTTTACAAGTATATTAATGACAAAAGGAGAGCCAAGGAGAATCTCCATCCTCTATTGGATGCGGGGGGGAACATTGCCACCAAGGATGAGGATAAGGCTGAGGTACTCAATGCCTTCTTTGCCTCAGTCTTTAGTAGTCAGAGTGGTTATCCTCAGGGTACTCAGCCCCCTGAGCAGGAAGACAAGGACGATGAGCAGGATAAACCCCCCATAATTCAAGAGGAAGAAGTTAATGACCTGCTACGCCACCTGGACATTCACAAGTCTATGGGGCCGGATGGGATCCACCCGAGGGTACTGAGGGAGCTGGCGGAGGAGCTTCCCAAGCCGCTCTCCATCATTTACCAGCAGTCCTGGTTAAATGGGGAGGTCCCGGACGACTGGAGGCTCGCCAATGTGACGCCGATCTATAAGAAGGGCCAGAAGGAGGATCCGGGGAACTACAGGCCGGTCAGCCTGACCTCGGTGCCGGGGAAGATCATGGAGCGGTTGGTTTTGAGGGTGCTCACGAGCCATGTCCGGGACAACCAGGGGATCAGGCCCAGCCAGCACGGGTTCATGGAAGGCAGGTCCTGCTTGACCAACCTGATCTCCTTCTATGACCAGGTGACCCGCCTAGTGGATGAGGGAAAGGCTGTGGATGTGGTCTACCTGGACTTCAGTAAAGCTTTTGACACTGTCTCCCACAGCATTCTCCTAGAGAAGCTGGCGGCTCACGGCCTAGACAGGTACACTCTTCGCTGGGTAAAAAACTGGCTGGACGGCCAAGCCCAGAGAGTTGTGGTGAAGGGAGTTAAATCCAGTTGGCGGCCGGTCACGAGCGGTGTTCCCCAGGGCTCAGTACTGGGGCCGGTCCTGTTCAATATCTTTATCAACGATCTGGACGAGGGGATCGAGTGCTCCCTCAGTAAGTTTGCAGACGACACCAAGTTGGGTGGGAGTGTTGGTCTGCTGGAGGGTGGGAAGGCTCTGCAGAGGGACCTGGACAGGCTGGATCGATGGGCCGAGGCCAACTGTATGAGGTTCAACAAGGCCAAGTGCCGGGTCCTGCACTTGGGTCACAACAACCCCAGGCAACGCTACAGGCTTGGGGAAGAGTGGCTGGAAAGCTGCCCGGAGGTAAAGGACCTGGGGGTGCTGGTTGACAGCCGGCTGAACATGAGCCGGCAGTATGCCCAGGTGGCCAAGAAGGCCAACGGCATCCTGGCCTGTATCAGAAATAGTGTGGCCAGCAGGAGCAGGGAGGTGATCGTGCCCCTGTACTCGGCACTGGTGAGGCCGCACCTCGAATCCTGTGTTCAGTTTTGGGCCCCTCACTACAAGAAGGACATTCAGGTGCTGGAGCGTGTCCAGAGAAGGGCAACGAAGCTGGTGAAGGGCCTGGAGCACAAGTCTTATGAGGAGCGGCTGAGGGAACTGGGGTTGTTTAGCCTGGAGAAGAGGAGGCTGAGGGGAGACCTCATCGCGCTCTACAACTACCTGAAAGGAGGTTGTAGCGAGGTGGGTGTTGGTCTCTTCTGCCAAGTAACAAGCGATAGGATGAGAGGAAACGGTCTCAAGTTGCGCCAGGGGAGGTTTAGATTGGACATTAGGAAAAATTTCTTTACTGAAAGAGTGATCAGGCCTTGGAACAGGCTGCCCAGGGAAGTGGTTGAGTCCCCATCCCTGGAAGTATTTAAAAGACGTGTAGATGAGGCGCTTAGGGACATGGTGTAGTGGGCATGGTGTGTTGGGTTGATGGTTGGACTCGATGATCTTAGAGGTCTTTTCCAACCTTAATGATTCTATGATTCTATGATTCTATGAAAAAAGTGCTGTAGCTAGGCTAGCTTGGCTAGACACCCAAGTTAGCACATATTTTCAAAAACGTAATGAAAACCCAAAATATTATTAATATATAAATTAGGTACAAATCCTTTGACTAATTATACTACACATAAATTATATTTAATATTAGAATGGCAAAAAAGTGTTATATGAATTAAAGAAAACCTTAAAGTTCCTTTTCATTGTTGTTAGAGAACTGAAATCAATCTGACAATAAAAATAAAACCACTCTGAGAAAAGCATATGCTAACAAAACTTATTATTGAACTATTGAACTATTTTTTTGCTGCATGTTCCATCTGGTCTGTTGAAAACCATTTACAACTGAATGTTTGAAAAGTCAAAAATGTAATCACATTCAAGGCAGCTATGGTGAACTTGAGTGGTGTTCTTGCCATTTTTTATAACAACCCATGTCAGTTGGACACAGTAAAGAAACAAGTCCTGCTCCTTACAGTCATTCTGTTCAAAACTGTCTTAGATAATTCACTTGCCTTGATGAGGACTGCAGACACAACACACTTTTTTGCAGACCTCATCACAGCAGTTTACTTCAGCATTTACTGACTATATTCATTTCTGCCTCCAGACATCATTGTGGATAATATGACTGCTCCTAGTTTCTTTCAAGGAAAAAACACCGATGTTGCTTTAGGTCAGTTAACATTGGAAATGACTGCAATCACCCAGGTCCTACCAGTGCTCCTCTGCTCCCAAGCTCTAGCAGGATTCTCACAGCAGACGTGCCTCCCTCTATCTCACTGGCAAGGCAACGCAATCTGGTGTCCTGAAAACACCTTGGACAAGTCACGCTTACACGCTGTAAAACTGTGGTCACAGCAACAGAGCGGGTAAAACGCTATTTCCATATAGCTTAGACATTGAGAATTCATCTGTGACACTAATACAGAATGCATGACATTCTTGTGGAGATAAAAAAAATGAGAAAACATAAAATGTAGATGAACAAGCGTTTAAATTAAAAACTCGAGTTTAATGCTTTAAACAGAATTCAGAGATAGCGAATAGAAGAAATCTTACTTAAAAATCACTTAAAATCAAGGAAGGTTTCTTGGTCTCTGCCAGGTAAGAACCTGAGCAGGAACACAGATTCAGTTCCAAAGGAAGGTGGTTTTTTTTATTATTTTATCACTAATAGAAAACTACTTTCTTCTTTAGAAAGCACTTGCGTATCATTATCACTGTGTTGTATTTATTTTTATCTGGATCAAGATATCTGTTACTTTTATAAAATCATCTTTTCCTATGAAAGATGAGCATGTCTGTTTTCTGTTTGTGATCATGCTTGCTTTCTGACTTCTGCATATTGAAAGCATGGATTATTTATTACTACTTCAAGTCATCTCCTCTCCTAGAAGCACAATTAAAGTTATGTTGGGCATATACTATCTATACACTTTTTACTTGTATTTGGTTAAGTTGCTGCATCTATTCTTATAATATTTCTAATGCTGTCTTATATTAAGACCTATTAATTAAAATTAAATGGCAGCTCTACAGTACTTTTTGGAGCTCCAAAATACTCCAGTTACTGGAGAAAACACTTCATTAGCACTTTATCATTCAGCCTCACAAAGAGCTTTGCAGGAAATCAATGCTTTGTCTACACTACACTTACTGGGAACTAGAGCTATAGAGACAAGAAAAATATTTTCAAGGTCACCCAGTAGGATACTGGAGAGTCTTCTGAATTCCTGTCACAGACTCGTTAGTAGGAGGCACTGGTTACTTTGAGTATTTATTGATAGTTCATGTGTCTCTTCATTGTAACATCACATCCAACTCTAGGCAGTCTTTGCCAGCTCTGTATCCATGGTCCTGACTGAAAATGCAAATGTTCTCCTAAGGGTTATTTTTATTTTTTCCTTAAGTGTTCATCAACACAGATTTTGGAGCAAGATCTCCTCCTGTGCTATAGCTCTCTACTCCACAGGAGAGGCATCCAGGAACTGGTCCCAGGTTCTTGATCCTGAGAAAGGAGACTTTGCTCTGACACGTAACTGCTGCTGAGCAGCTCCGTGTTGCATCACTGACACAAGGAGGGGGATTCACCTTGCCTCCCTCCACACACCTACAAAAAAGAAAATGATACCTCTATCTGAGCTACTCACTCTATGCTCCTTTTGTAGTCAGTGTAGAGAAACAGGGACCTTAGGATGAGAAGAATAGCACCCCACAAGTACCCATTCCTCTCCAATGATTATCAAGGAGAATTTAGGATGACTAACTCATATGAAGATTTCAGATACAGACATACACTTGTATTTGTTAAGCTGAATCCCATCGATGGTTTCTAAGTGATCACATACTAGCACAGGTTTGGATTTGGATCTGGCGTACATTACATACCTGGAATATTTGCAGCCAGAATTGCTTTTTTTATGGTGTCTGAACAGCCAGAGGAATGTTGTGTACACACCAGAGAGCCTGATCTTTAACGTTACATGCGGTAACAGTGATCAGCTACTCCTCTCAGCTCCATGAGGTTTAAGTAAGAGAACCAGCATTGCGCCAGCCTGAAAGACAGTCCCCCTTTGACACTTCACATCAAGTGAAGTTCAAGGATCAAGTTTCAAACATGTCACTTGGCTTTTACAGCCCTTGATCAGGATTTGAACCTCCTCTCAATCTCTCTGGGAATTACATATCCCTGGATTAAATCATCTCTTAGACAGAAAGTTTTAGACCTTCCCTCCAACACTGTGAGAGGAAGCCTGATCAACAAACAGCTCCCAGGGTGACCATCAGTAGTTCTGCTATGGATTCAGGTGGGAGAAAGACTGAGAAAAGCAAAAACTCTCATTTCAGTGGTTTTTCACTGGTATCGTAGATGCTCAATGGTTCCCCCCTTCCATGCTGCCTAAAGCGAACCAAATCTGCATTTTTCCAAACTGGCACCTTCTGCCTTGGGGCAGTGAAGACACATACTTGTCATGTCTCCCCAGCCACCAGGCTCACAGGCTGACCACCTTGGATGGAGGTGAGGAAGAAGGTGCCCATTAACAGGACACCCCAGCACAGCAGCGAGGAACTGAAAGCCCATCGGTTAGAAACGCCCAGAGATGGTGTGGAAGCAGAGCTGGCACCCCTGGGGAAGGGAGCACCTTTCCCACCTTCCAGCAGGGACTGTGGAGGATGCGGTCCCGTACCCCACTCGGGGAACACGCCCGTGTGTAAGAGAGGGGAGGAGAAGTACAACCGTATTTTCTCCCCTGCTTACTTGCTCCTAACCCTCTCAACGCACACACCGAGTCCTCTTTGACCTCTGCCGCTCCTCCTGTTCCTGTCAGACAGAAGCACAAGTTGCCTTTAGCTTCCGCAGCCTATTTTTAAAATCAGTACTGCTTTCTGATTTTTTCAGGTCAAGCCAAGCTGCCCACGAGTCTGTTGATGCTCCATATGCTGCTGAAAGCTGGCGAGGAAGAAGGGCAAGTGAACACTGGCAGAGATCAAGCAGGAGGAGTTGGTATTTCAGTGCCATCCCGTGTGGCTAAAGATGGAAGTCATTCCCAGTCAGCTCTTCCCTGGAGGAAAGTTTCTTCTTTTAAAGATCTTTACACGTACATCCCTAGTGAATACATCGCATACTAAATGTAAATGCTGGACACTGGAGGACTATGCCATGTTTTCCACATACAAAATACACAACTCCATTCAGTGAAAATGATAAATACGTAGAACACTGGAGTCCACCTCCATTTTATTCTTCATGTGTACGTGGCGTGAGGGAGGGGATGTATGGATTCCTAATGTTGTGAACTGAAGTCACTGCTGCTGTCACTAGTTGGTTAGATCTGAAAAGGAAAAGGCTGTTTTTTCAGTTGGCTGCAATTGAAATCTCATGAGAACAGCTGCTGTCATTTGAGTTGAGGCCAAGATGGCAAAATTTGAGAAAAACAACTGATCTTGTGAATTTCCCACCACTTGGAATTGAAATGTAGAGACGCCAGCATTAGACATTTTGTAAGTATAGAGTCCTGATTCAGGCAGGAAAATGAACCTACTGAAGCACCTATCCAGTCATCACCTGTGTCATCCTCTCACCCACACCTCATCTCCAGGGTCTTTAAAGGTCCAGGATCTCCAGAAAGCGCCATGATTCAAAATGGTGGCCAACAACCAGGTCCAAGATCTCCAGAAAGCTCCATGATTCAAAACGATGGCCAACAACCAGGTCCAGGACCTCCAGAAAGCTCCATGGTTGCAAACGGTGGCCAACAACCACCATTGATTGTTGGCCACCATTTCCAACCATGGAGCTTTCTAGAGATCACGAGGAATCTTGCACTTAAAAAAGAAAACCTCACTTGGCAGGAGCTAGCTTCTCATAGATCAGCTGAAAAAAGGACTTTAAATCTCACAAGATATATACACCATCACTGCCTTCTGCTTCAAGTACACATCTTCAGGCCTGCCTTTTCTAATACAAGCATACAGAAATACACTTAAAATTAACTCTAGTAAAATAAATTACTGTCCTACGTACCCACCTTTCTAAGGCTGACGATAAAGCGCACAGGACAGATGTTAATTGTGCCACTTAATGCATGACTGGGTGGATGCTGTGGTAATGTAGGTGGTTTAAAATTGAATATAATACCAACCTACAGCTGCAGAAGTAACTGAACTCTGCCATTGCTTTAACAGCAGATTTGTTATTTGTGGGGACTTACTCATATAACAGAAAGATCCTTTTAAAATGACCTCATACCTAAAAAGTATTAACCAAGCATTCAAAGCACTACTGAAGAATCATAAGACCAAGTTTTAAGACCTAATACTTGGTAATGCTAAAAAACAAAGATTATATTTGACACATCTGAAGAACTCTGCATACTGGCTTGAATGTATTCCTCTATTTTTGCTCTTTGCAAACTCTCACCAAAATATCAAAACTCTCTTTTAAAACCTTTCGTTATTGAAAATTATTCACATTGAAAGGTCTGCAAGTAATTTTCACTTCAAACAAAGCTTTCAAAATACTAATTATCTCAAATTTGAGTTATGTGGATGATTAGCATGCATGATATACTTCTGCTCCCTCACTGAATGAATGTAAATCTGTAAGGCAGGGCTGCAGTGTGAACAATTGTGATAAATTCATGTTAAATGTTTGTATCAAATATTTGTAGCTATTTCTTTAAA
This sequence comes from Calonectris borealis, assembly GCF_964195595.1. Classification (NCBI taxonomy): domain Eukaryota; kingdom Metazoa; phylum Chordata; class Aves; order Procellariiformes; family Procellariidae; genus Calonectris; species Calonectris borealis. The sequence continues at coordinate 34,467,296 of NC_134314.1, read as the reverse complement.
TATGCGGTCTGCCCAAAGAATCCTGTTAGTAAAGGTACATGGAAAGCAAAAATGAAACATTTATAAATACAGTGAAAATTTAATTTGGTTTTAAATGACAATAAAAACGTGTTGAAGATGTTTCTGTCTTCTTCTAGTTCTCAGGGCACTCAGCAGATGTTCAGTGAAGAAATGCATTTGAAATAGGAAGGAATGTAACACTTTTTCAGTATTCCAAGTGGAAAACTGCAAAAGAGTTATGAGCCACATAGATATTCCTTCTCCTGTAAATGCTATCCTACATTCTGCACCTACAGATGCTAACATTGACTTTAAAGGAATATTTACCTTAGAAGTTAAAAGCAGCCATAAGATTCTGCATTTGGAATACAGGCAGCATTCTGTGGGCAATACTGTGCCCACATCAAAATTTAAGTGATTTAAACGATGACTTCAAGTTCTTTCTTCATTATAACTTTGTGCACTTGCAGAAAATGCCAAAAGACCATGATTTGAACACAACCTGTCAAGAAACTTAGTTTTACATCCTATGGACTAGATGGCAATAGCAGACTATAACTAAATTTTAAATTTGAAATCATATTATACCATGAAAACTTACTTCAGAACTGTCCAACTGTGTCTGAAACCCAATAATTTCTGACACAGTGGTAGGTAAAACCTTATTTCCTTTCATTAGAGTTAAGTCATTAATATTTCTGTGATAACTACAGTACATCAAAACTGAGCACATTAATCTGATCAGTCTCCTGACATGCTTTTAACTTTTCAATTGCTTTCTTAAAAAACTGGCTCATGTAAATTGCATTATAAGAGTGTATGTGTATTTTGGTTTTATTGTTTATATCACTGAATTCAAAATAACAAGAGGATATCTAGGTTTAAAGTATCAATATAAGAAAGTATTTTCAAAATCAGCAGCAATTAATGAGATTAATTAGGCGTGAAAATCACCCTGAAATATTTTCTTAAAGGAGACTATTTTTAGTAAAAAGTTATGATATTTGACGCTATGATTGGTTTGGTGGGGTTTTTTGCATTTGTTGTCCAAATGTCAAGTGACTTTCTGTCAAGTAATTTTACACACAGTTCTGCAGTGAGCACTGCTGTGAATAACAGTCTGTCTTTCAGACAAAGTATCCTCAAGTAAGAGCTGAAACTTAAGAGATTTAGATAGTGTCTAAAATTTGAGGGAGGCTCTGTCTTCAATTTGTGTGGTCAAAGTTCCACTGAAATCAGCTGGAGCTTTTGGTAGACATGGCAAGCAGGACAGATCATGTAACATGTACTTGAGGTTTAAATACTCTTTTGCTCATTTTATCACAATTGCAGCTGTGGAGAAAAAGTGGAGAAAAATCCACAGAAAACTGTATCAATTTCTTTTTTTCTAGACTGATTAGAAATACGTCATTTACATGGTTTGGTTCAGTGGCCTGTATCATAACCCATCAATACTAACTGCATTGGTAATGAATAACATTCACAATCTTTTCATTTAACTCAATGTTCTGTAGAAATAGATTCTTCAAATGAATACATGAAACTGCTTTAAAAATATTTAGAAATAATTTTGAATTCAATATTATTCATTACCACATAAACTAAGCTGATACTCCCCTTTTTCTCCTGATGGTACTGACATACTCATAGCCATTAGCCTATCATCTTACAAAGTCTCTGCAGAATGATGGTTTCGTAAGTTTTATGAAATATGCAGCCAGGAAAAGATATGTCAATCCAATTATATATTTTTATTGTTGCTAACAAAGTCAGTAAGTTTACTATTTTAGGGTTTTTGTTTTCTTTTTTAATTGGACTGAAATAAAGTGAGGGCAAAGCAAGGAGGTTCACTGAAGAACTAAGTTACTACATCTTAACACATATTTACGTTATTTATTTGTAAATAACCTGGTGGCCACAGGGTTTTCTATTCATTATTTAAGAAGCCAAAAGCATGTTGCCTCTGCACTGCACATGAAAACAAAGGCTGGAATTTCATTGCAGTCACTGGCTTTTAACACTTGCCAAGCACAGGTCAGTGCACAGAAACTGGCCCTTATCAAGCAGTTCAATGGTTGCTACCAGTAGGAAATCCAAAGCTCTACCTTCAGACAGTTTGCTCAAGGCTTTGGACCCACACCCAGACCAACATCACAACCGCGAAGCTCACCAGAAGCACTTCGCTTATGCTTCTTACAAAGCGAGGAAGGCCTCATGTACAGCACCATCCTTCGTTCAGGACACCGAAATGAAGAACAGAGGACTGAAAAGTGAACAGGGAAGCAGCTGGAGTTCAATGTAATTGAGCTGATTCTTTCTTTCATATTGACTCCTGTAAGTCACTTCACAACTTCAGAGTTTTAAAACTCAGGATTACTGACAGCAGCGAGGGCCAGCATGCATGACATGCTGAGATATCAGTCTACATGCAGTTGAGGTTGGCTTGCAGGGTTTACGTGACCTAATGGATGGGGTATGCTCTTGTAAATACAAAAGCAAAACAGAAAGGCAGACTGATTTTTCCCTCCTTACTTGATTATGAAAAAAAAAACCTAGTAATATTTTTAATGCACAAAAGTAAATGAAATAGGAGCTTCCCAACCACTTAAAAAGAACTCCCCAGCTATACTTTCGACTCAATAAGTGCATACTAATTAGCAGGTAAAATAACAGCAAATTTGTTATTTCAGTGTTAGTAAATATTTGGATTTTATTGTCATTTGAATCACAGGTCAAAATTATTATCTATTTAATCCTATTTCCCAGCAGTGAAGCAAAATGGATAGGCTTATTTATAAAATTTTCTTTTAATGTAACTAAGGAATCAGGGTACCCGATTATAGTCTTTTTAAAAGGAACAGGTTTTCAAACAGTGCCAACCTTGAAAATCCTCTAAGGTGTTTCATCTAACAACTGTCATATTTCAATGGTAGTTTTTAAAATCAAGGCCACCATGCTTAATAGGCACAATTTTTTCAATATTGATGAACAACTATAATATTCTGGTCTGGAAAGTGCTGAAGGAATGCGAGGAAATATTAAAACCAATTATCTTGAACAGATATTGCAAGTTCGTGGTGAAGTGAACCACATGAAAATTAAACCTGCCATGCTAAAAACAGGCATGTTTCAACGGAGAACAAACACAGTAACATCATATTTAAAATAGCTAATGGTAAACAGCAAAATCAGGTAACATACAATGTTACCATGCTATTGAACTGCATTTACAGTAGGTAAATGACAGTTACACTTAAAAAGATCAGCAAAGGATGATTCATCCTAACTTATGTCCTGCTTCAACTCATTTTAAATTCTAAACCAGTGTTTTTCAACTCACTGATTAATGACATACTAGTATGGCAAGGGAGTTTCAAACACTTAGCTGATAAAGAGATGCACAGTTAGGTTAAGACGCTACAAAACTTTTTAACACTATGCGTCTTCTAATTTTAAGTAAACACACATTTTGTCCTTACACCTAACTCCCACTTACCAGATTTTCTATACTGAGAGGGGTGCTATTGGCTGCACAGAATTCAGCAAAAACCAGCATCTAAAAAACAGTCACAGTCGGCAGAAACTGGCATATTCTTAAGTACGGGTTTGCAAAACGACAACGGGAACTTCCCGGCTAGTGAAGCTGTATGACTATGGGACAAACCTCCTTGCTGACTCTGCACTTGCAAAAGCATTCAGATTTTGTACAAGTCTCATTTGCTGTGCAGAGAACATTTGTGTTTCAGAGAATATGGAAAAAAACTTCTTCCGCACAGTTTATTCGTGCTGACGTACCTTTTATTACCACCCCTCCTCTGTTTGTGGAGCTCAAAGACAATGAGCGCTTGAAAGGAGAAAGAACACAACTCCATACAACTCGTTCTCCTAAGATAGATGACATCAAACACACAGGACAAACTTCTGCCAGCTTTAGGAGCTACTAAAGGAAGCAAAAGCTTCTCCAAACAGAAGCCAAAAAACCCCAAAAAGGTCAAAATGTGACAAATCTTATTGGTCATACAACTTTAGCCAGAGCCATGGATACCCGGGATGCGGGGTGCTCTAGGTGTCATACAGTCACGAAAGCACAGCCCCTGAAAGCCAATTATCCAGGCACAGGGCACGCCACAACACACAGACACTGACAGATGGGAGAGCAGAAGGAAAGAATGAGTCAATATTGGTCCGAGTGTCAAAAGAGCTGGCACATGAAGTCCCGGGTATAGCTGCAGGCCCATCGGAGGACAGTCGCATACATGAGAAAGAGCAAAATTGTAATCATTTTTAGAAGGGTGATTAAAGCACTCATTCATCTGGGCATACAATGTTTTATTCTGATCTACACGGTACATATGGCTTTAGCCAGGCCTCGGTAGTATGCTTTTGAAGGAAACAACTATCAAAGATGGAGGTAAATTTAAGAAAATTGAGAAGAAAGAAGACTTTAAGAAAATATAGGTCACATCAGACCAGTGGCAAAAGCCTCCTTTGATGAATTAACTGATTTTTCTGAACAAAGGGAAACGTAGTTGATCTAAATTTCAATAAAGCATTTGATACAGAGTCAAATGGGAAATCATTGGTAAAACTGGAGAAAGTTTCTTCAGCAACCACGCTGAAGAAAAGGCAGGAAAACATATATCTGAGAGGGGTACTACCAGCCGAAAGGAGGATGACTAATCAAGTTTCACAGAACTGGGATTAGGATTGCCTGTATTTATCATTTATCTCAATAGTCTTTGCACAAGAAATGTAATTGTGATGAAGTTTTCTTGTGATACAAATTCGGGAGGCAAGGTCAATTAAGAGAAAGATTGAACTGTACACAAAGTCAAATGATCTGGAGTAACGCAGTAAGATTACATTCAGTAGTACAAAATGTAATGTCAGGCAGCTACAGATCAATAACATCTATTACAAGCTAAGAGTTCATTACCTGGAAATGAGTGAGGAAAGAGAGAGAGACCAACCAGCCCAAGTCTGCTCGTTCATCACAGCATGGCTGTGAGCAACGAATGCAATTCCAAAATATGGTAAATATAGTGCATTTCTGATAGAGATGGGAGAACTCTACCATTGTACAAACTTCTCCCAAAACCTCACCTGTACTGAGAAAAGCTGTGGATAACCCAGTGAAAGTCTCATGATGTTCATTTTTTGTAATACTGTTACAGAAACAGGCAGCCAAGGATGGCCTACAAAACCATACTGGACCTCTTGTTAAAGCATTTTGGCAATGTTGTATTCATATGTTATATACGTATTAAATAATTCATATGTTATATACGTATTAAAGTTCCACCTAAAGGCCTTCTAAACCCTCATTAATGCAAGGTGTACTAAACAAAGACAGGAAATTAATTAATGAGAGAGCAGGTAACAGTGGCCTGTGATGTTTTACTGTATAAGTGGTACAGGAAGGTTCCCCTCACTTTATTAGGTCCACATGCCAATACCAAGTAACAATTAGTAATTAGCAACAATTACTTTTGGTCAGTCCTTAAGAATTCAAGGATTTATGGACTTTAAAAATGTTATGAAAAAATATATCAGGTAAATGTGTAAGGGCAGAATATAAAACTGGAATGAAGAGAAATGAAAGGCACCACTGGAATGACCAGAAGAAAAGAGGAGTGAACTTCCCCACCTCCCAGAGAGCCTCCTCAACTGCAGCGACTATTTCAGTCTAGCTCAGATGATGAATCTGTCTGTAAGTTGCGTATCTTGGTAGCCACCCACTGACAATTCTTGAATTTTAAGAATAAATTATGGCTCTGGCCAACCTCCTTCTCCCTCTATTTGTAGGAAGAAGGGAGAGAGAAAAATCTCCTGGAACATTCTGCTGGAGAAAAAGGCCACCAGGATGAGCTGGGAATGGAGCCCACCTGAGCAAAGGAGACCCAAAGGGCTCATTCAGTCATCCAAACAAATCTTGGAAGAATGTAACACTGTCTTCTTTAACAACAAATGCACAGAGGAAAAGAGCTGAACAATAAGCAATGCATATACACTAGCTAGAAAATAAATTCAGCCTGGAATTTATAATATCTAATTATCAGGCTAGATCTGAGGATTGATCTTTTCTAGCTGGCATCTGGAGGCCTTGTGACAGAGGAATCCTTCTGCAGAGATTTGAATAGATACATGTATGCGTACAAAAAGCATCACTCCTCCTAACACATCTGAAAATACCAAGTCCTCCTCTGCAGCTGAATACTGGAAAATGTAATTTTTAACCAGTTTCTAAAAGCATCCTGTGAATATCGAAAATAAAAGTTACGGAGCTACAGAATGGGCAGCCTTTTACATTTGACTCTTCCGTAAGTACATAAGCAGCCATAAGTACACTGGGAACATCACTGAACTCACCAAATATTTAGATTGAGCTTTTCAAGTCAGGTAATAAACACTGCACAGAAGATCTGAATCAGGCCATTGCATGCAAGAGGAGGAGGACAGACAGAGCATGGGAAACACCCAGAGAATTACATGGTTACTCAATATAGATATAAATATTATCCTTCTGATTCAGATGTGTGATCATCTTTTCATTGCTGGTCCTCTGAAGTGCAAACACACATAAAATCATGAGGAGATATTTTTATCAGTTATCTGAATTATTTGGTACCATCATGATACCTGAATTATAAGGGAAGCTGCTACCAAGAGCCATTTTATCACATAAAAGCAGTATTCTGAAGTAGCTATAATCCAAATTATGACCCATCAATATATAAAAGTAGGAATTCTACCCAGGAATCATTATTTGACAAGTATCTTTAAACACAAAAATGAAATTTATTTGTGTATGTGTGCGTGTATACACGCGTATATGGTTTTCCTTCAAATAAAGATTTGAAAGACCAGCAAGTAATCCAACTGCTATACAGGGGGAGCTAATCTAGGAAGATATTGCCACATAAAAAAGTCTTTCCTCAAAGTAGCACAGACAGAAGCAGGCAGCATCCACATTAACCACCTGATGTTTAGCACACCGGTTCTCACCTGGAAGAGCCACACCAGCTTTCCAGGCACCGGAGGAACTCCAGCCCTGCTTTTGTAGGCAGTTGTTGGCACATCGGTTTGAGCCACTTGACTCTGCAAGCTAGCACACGGCTTCCCAAGGCAGCTGCTCTAGATCTGCCTGCCGTTGTCTGAAAGGTAAGGTAGAAAGCCAAAAAGAGCCTGCTGCTCACTGGTGATGATTCTGCCGAAATCACTTGCGCACAAAGCACTGACCAGTGCTGAGAAAACACTACCAGCTGGGAGAAATTCAGCGCTGTAGCCGGTTCTCAGCTACCTCCACTGTTTCACTAATGTAACCTAGAGCATGGTGTCGAACTGATCTCGCCAGATCAAAAGCCAGTGGAGGCACCACTTTAACTGAACTCCACCGCTTCACTCAGAAAGGTATGTTAGGTACCTCAAACTTACATTTCATAATGGTTTCATGACACAGCCACTGCTTTTTTCTGAGGGCTTTTTTCTTCTTCTTCTTTTTTGCCAGGGAGAAGATGGCAATGTTGGTTTTGTCTGGAAGTAGGAGGCTGTTGAATCCAGTGGTTGTCCAACATTCTGTGTCGCTGTCAGGCTACAGTCAGGCCACATCTTATTTTCCATTGACTTGAACCTTCCACATCTGGCTTCAGAACTGCCCAGTTTCAAAAGGACCAACAGAGCCATGTGCCTCCTACATCTAGTGTGACCGGGCAGGAAAAGACCTTCTGGGAATTAGGGTCTGTGATCTGTGAATTTGAGAGAGAAGAATCTAGATGCATTGCTTCTGATACACCACGGTTTCATTTGTGCATAAAAATGATTCACACAGCTACCCAGAATACATCTCCAGGGTCTGGATCTTGAGTAGGTTCTAGCTCTGAGCAGAAGGAGCTGTGACCCTCATGTCATGTTACCCCATTTCAGGGTGTCTACGTACACTGATTCCGTAAGAAACTGGTGTGCTGGAATTTACTTGCTGGATCATGCTCCTCAGGCCAGGTGACTAGAGTTAGGGGCTGCAAAAGCTCCATTTCTACCAAAAGCCATCTTTCTGGACATACTCCAGCTACAAATCTAAGCCAAACAAGTTTATTCCTCCTTTTTAAGCTCAGACAGAAATTCCCCAGTTTCATTTGTTTCAATGAACCATGCATATCTGTGCACATACAAAACAGAAGACGAAAAGAAACTGTAAATGCTATGTTATTTGTCTTGATTCATTGGCCACTTCGTTTTAATATTGTTCACCTCTTCGTGGGAAGATGGTATATATCTCACTGGCATTTTCAGCTGAGGGGACCCCGCACAGATGTTTAGTAGCACCAGCACCACTGCGAACATAACGTACTGAAGAAGCAAACACGGGAAGACAGATTTCCTTTCTGCAAGTAGTGATGCAAGGTCTTCATATATTCACTTACTGCAGACTCCTCAGGCTGATTTGAGACACGGAGAATTTGAGGGAGACATATTATTTGGTTTACACACAGAGTGAAGAAGACTACCTCTGATGTAGCACGAAGAGCTCGTAGCTCCCTAGACTATGCAGTCATCACATCTATTTTTCAGGGTGCAGAATGCTGCCATCGCATCGCAGTTGTTACCCCAGCCTCCTTTACTAGCCAAACGGGCACCTTCAGGCTATGAGTCATTTCATCTTAGCATAAAGGTAAAAAAAAAAAGGTTCTTCAAGGGTGTGATTCATCTGTCCTGTTTCTCTCCATTCCCCACACAGGGAGCCTTGGGTGACTAACTCAGATGTAGACGTCTACATTTTGCCATATGAATCCCACTCACAGTCTGTAATTTCCCCAGCATATCATGCAAGAGCATGAGATTTCAAAACTGAAGAAGGGAGGTAACGGAGACAATTTCCCTATCCTCCCCCTACCTGTGCCAAGTTAATTATATATGTTGCTTTTATATTGTATGTGGTCGCTACAGAGATCTGACAACATACCTTGAGTTGTAAGACTATCAAAATATTTTCCAAGTACTACTTTTTTCTGATACTCAAGTTGAAAGTTATTACAAAGCCAAGAAGAAGCTCACAATGAATATCACACTTTCAGAGAAGGAAGGAGTTAGATGAAACGATAATTCAATTGACTAGATGAAAATTGGTTCAAGGGGAAGAAATCAGCATGTCACAAGGCCTGGGCATCTCAGAGGACAAGCTAGATTCAGGCAACCTGAAAAGAAAAAGGGGGTTGATTTGTATTCTCACAAACAACCAGAGCTGATCAAATTTTCCTAAATTGATTAATAAAAACAAACGAAGAAGCAGGGGTCCCTGTAACTGCTCTGAATATTAATTTGAAAACTGTAGTGTCCAGATGACCCTCAGGATTGGTAAGGCTGAATTTTCAGTAGTTCTGGAAAGCATTGGGTGGGATTTTTAATCTTCCCTGGAGGCGGCAGCAAAGGGGAAAGAAAAAGCAGAACGACTCTTTCCTTCACCGAGAGAGACCCAGAGATGGGAGGAAGAAATAGCACGAGGTGATGTGTGAGGAAAAGAAGGAGCATGAAGCAGTCCAGTGGAAGTTGGGAATCAGCAGATTTTTTATTTACAGTGGGGAAAAGAAATTTCTAATCCTGCTACCCAGAACGTGGTCACTCTGGAAGTAGAGGCAGGGGCCACTCAAACAGCTTCAGCTACGAGAAATTAAATTTCACTCCTCCTCATTTGCCTCTTCCGACTTTGATGCTTTTCTCTTGTAACTTCCACTTTTCTGAGCATAAGCACAACTACTTGCTTTTCTGAAATATGTACTGTTGTTGCTCAGTCTAGTGTACAAAGTCAACCCAGCTGACGGACACTGAACATACTACTTTCACAGAGGGAGAAAATCCAAATAAAGCAGTGCTGCGCACAGAAATCTTTGAAGTACTTAAAAGCAAAGACAAATCTCAGGATCCCAAGCAATGGGATGTCTTCCTCAATAACCTGCAAGCTTCTATTTGAGGAAAGGTGTCAGATGAAAGGAGAGATGCCTGTTAATGAGTATTTTCAGTGTTCTCCTGAGAAGAGGCAGACAATGAAATTACAGTTTATGACTTTGCGAAAACTGCTGTCACAAAGAGTTAATGATATTACCACACTGTATTAGATATTAGTACATTACCTACAAATACACTTTACAGAAGTACTGGACCACCACTACAGTCCACTTACACAAATCCTGCCTGGAATCTCCAGAAGATAATACACCTCCGCTTTTCTTTCAAGACATTGATTTGAGCTGCTATAGATTTTTTTTTAAGTTTTGTCATTAATCTTACAAGAATTTCCAGAGACATTTCCATACTTGTTAACATACTTGTCTTTTAAAAGTGAAGCACGAGGAAATTTCCATCTTTAGAGGATTTTCTTTCTTCACAACCAAGAGCAACGTATTCCTTCTATTAAAATACTTTGCAGACTCATTTTCTTCCAGTACGCATCTAATGCATTTAGGTCCCAAACCTGTAATGAGCACAGATGCAGGGGTCTGCCCACACACAGCAGGAAAAGGGCCATAATTCTGACTCATCTGGTAATTTATGCTTCTATACTGGTGTTACAATAATGTTAATATTGCATGAAAATATTTCTATAACACTTATAATATTTGTCAAAAAATAGTGTTCAGAGATTGTCAAATTGCCACCATGATTCTTACATGATCAGAACATCTCATCCTCCAGTAGGCTGCACTGGTGAGGGCACATCAGAACTCAGCACATGAGCTTTGGTATTTCCACTGTTCGCAGTGACCTGAGCCACCGAGAGAGCTTGGGGGGGCAAGGAGAGAATATGCTGGCAAATGAAAATATCCAACTCAGTTGTTGTGAAAGCCTCCAAATTCTGTGGTGTAAAACGTCTCGCCTGCTGCCAACCATATACTTACCAGCAGATCTTTATTAAGGGCTAACACTGCTGTCTCTCGTTAAAGCCTATGTTCATCTCATGTTCCTGTCTCTCTTCAACAAATGAAGATAACCAAGTGTAAAACAAGTAAAAAAAGTGTAAAACAAGTAAAAAAATTTAAATTTACACTGGCTTATGTGTAGTAATCACTGTACAGGACAGGTCTAATGTAGATGCAGGATACGTCACATCTACAATAAACATATGGGAGTTTTATATTTTTATATATATATACTTCATCTCAGCTAGGGCAGATTCAAAATTTGAGACCAGAATTGAAACTTTTTGGATAGTATTCCTAAAATCTTATTTAATCAATGAATTTGGTTAAAGAAAAAAATGCTCCCCCCTTTTTTTTCTTTTTAAAAATTGTCGCATACATCCTTGACGAAATATAAAATATAGATAGATTTAAAATTTTGACTTGGATGCACAGAGCCAATTTTATGCATGTTTTGCCACAGTTTGACTTCCTTTTGTTCAGAAAAAGCTATTTTGCCCTTCCATGCTTGTATTTCAAGTATCTTTATTCTTTTGTCATTAACTATACCAGGGGTTACATTACAGAAATGTAGCTCCTAAACTTTCAGTAAGCAGTGATGGAATTTGCTAGGATGCATTTTGTTTTCTTCAATGCCAAGAAGACATGAAAAGAAGATTCTCAGATTTAAAAAAAAACGCAGGATGGTTTGAAATAAAACTGTTGCTCTGAATGACTGAGATGAGTTTTTTAAAAGAAACTCTAACATACTCAAATGACTACATAAAAAGTTTAAACAGAGGTAAGTATGAAAGACATGATTGTGTGTGTGAATGCATGCACGTGGCACAGTGGGAAATTGTGTACTTATGTACATATGTAGGCTACTGCATGAAACAAGCTTATGTTTGGAAACAGAGTAACCTACACAGATGCAATTTCTAAGTTCTTGAGATCTCTTCTTGGAAAGGTCAGATCATTCAACTCTTTGAGTTCCTTTCCAAGTTTTGCTATTATGGATTAATGCCACTCAAGCCCTCATCCAAACAAAAACATCTGGTGCTTGTTGTATTTCTTATTAAATGATTAAAAATCTGCTCTGATTCATTCCTTCCTGCATGAATTAAAAAAAAAAACACTACACCACTTCCTATCTCTACCTGACTTGTGGCCTTTGGATGTGTGAACATAAGCATTGTGATTACACTTCCAGAGTCCGTATTCCTGCGGAGCTGTGGTGCGAGGAGGGACGGGGGGAAAGGTACCTACAGGCTCATCATTCTTAAGCTAGAGGATGAGAAGTGGCGGCTGGAGTTGATTAGTTCTTCAATCATTCAAAGTCATTACTGCATTAAATTAAGATTGCCTGAAGGCACATGGAGCAATTTACCTTGCACAAAATAAAGGAATTAACAAAATTGCACGTGAAGAAACCATTACCTGATCCCTAGTTTCAATACTTCACACTTCCTTAGCACCTTTCATGCAAAGATCTCAAAGCATTCGGGGGCCAAAATCTTCTAAAGATGAGTCCCAACTTTGCCTGCTCAGAGGTTACCACTTGCACAGATTTGTGTCTACCTCACACTGAAGGTATCTGCGATGCTTTTTGAGGTCCAGTCCAAGGCTGCATTCACGACAAACATCTGAAGTCTGAAAAGAGCAGACCTGCAGGCACAGGTTCATGCACAGCTGGAAGGCACACTTGGAGGCACACTGGACCCAAAATGTACAAGCAGGTCATTCAGGTCACCACATCTCCTGGTACACTTGCATAGGTCTTATGGCACTGGACAGGAAAAGCACTTGAGAGCACATTCTCTGCAGATGGCTGCGTTTGAGACCACTCTTTTGGAAAGGGCAGATACACCCACCCATTATGCTTCTTTCATCCACAAACACACACCTTTGGATTATTCTATCGCTTCTCATTTCCTGCAAAGAAGTTTGTCCTTTCCCTTTCACAGAATACTGTAAGAAGATCCAGTTTAAAATTAAGAAAATAAATAAATAAGAAAGACAAAGCACATTTGCTAGGATGGTATGCCCACTAGAGAATCAAAACAGCAGTCTCCACCACTACGTGACACATTATGGGGCTGCAGAAATGTAAAGGGATTGTAAAAGCCATGGTCCCATGAAGAGAAGCATTCCTCCAAGGAGTGAAGGCAGGGAACTGCGGGCAGAGGATTTAATTTTGCACACATTTACCTACTGATGTTTCATTTCCAACACACAGCTCCCTTGCTAAGAGGTGAAATCCTCAGGGCATGGCACTGCAGAAGACTCAGGGTGGTGGCTGAGGACAAATCTCTGTAGGTCTGCCTGTCCACACCATATCTGTAGGGTTGATTGCAATGTCTGAAGCTGCCCAGAACTGCACAGGTACAATGTTGATGTAGTTTTATTAATTCTCTTCTCTTGTATATGCAAACTCTCTTCTGTGCATCACGGAATCTCATCCAATGCCCTAATTTCACACACATTTCTGAACAGGTTTATAACACATACACTGGTGTATACACATGCAAATACACGTACATATACACATTATATAAAACACATTTAAACATAAATTGCCAGTAAGGAGTGGTCAAGTCCCTCGCCTGTGATGTGATATATCTTGCCTCAAAAACCTTTTTTTGGATTCAAATTTGCATTCTTCATGAAAGAGTCTTAGCCGTCAGGATCCAGAGTATTTGGATATATCTCTCCCACAGCTGATACAGCTGATATAAAAATACTGAACTACTTACTAACTCAGTGTATTTGAAATTACCAAATTGTCTTCACAGCTCACTAGTTAAGACATAATGCTTAGGAATCTCACTGGATAGGAGCCACTTCCTAATCCAATGAATATTTTTGAAAACGCAGAATTATTTTGAGGTTTTGTTCTTTGGCTTTTGTTGTGGGTTTGTTTTGGGTTTTTTTCCAGAGGGGAAAATGAGGGAGAATTTTCTGATTAAGCACAATTTTAAAAGATACCATTTTTGGTCACTGTACAACCCAATATTTGTTTTTTACTTTGGGGCTACATCTCAAAAATAGTAATCAGCACACTCACAGCAGTACTGACCAGAGAGTGTGTCTTACTCCTTTTAGTCTACATGGACTACATAACACAGTAGGGCAAACGTTCAGAAGCGTTCAGCTTTCTTTCAGGCACCAACACAAATTTCCTGATTTCACAAGGATCTGGCCTGCTGGATGACCACTACTGGATGGCACTAAGTTCTTGAAAAAATGAAGTCAAGAAAAGGATAGCCATACCTATGTGTTTGCAAAGCACCGCAGTCTTTATGCTTTTTAGCTCTCACCTGCAATTTAGCACAATGATAGCTGCATCAAAGCTAAAGCAAATGGTTAGATACCAGAATACCATACCAGTAGCAGCAGAGGCATTCAATACATTCAACATTCCAAATCTTACAGAAACATTGCATATGCACAGAAGTCAAAGGGAATAGTGCCTATTGATTTCAGTGGGGCAAGGATTTCACCATGAGTCTCCACAGAGAGTATCACACTAAACACACCACACTCTTCATATTTGTCGTGATATATTACAAGGTAAACTTCCACCATTTATTCAAGATTAGATTTTTCAGAGAAAGGAAATACAGTTAATAAATGAAATCCAACCGAACGTCCTTTAAAGCAAGCCTAAACAAATATCACCTCTTATTAATGTGCTGTGTTTCTTTCCTTCCACAACACCATGTTCCATGAGCTCTTGAGTAATTTTAGTCTCCACCAATTTTCATTGAAGTGGAAGACTCAAGGATCTCCATATAGCTTGCTAAGCACATCAGAAGGATAAGCTTAACCTTTCAGCTCTGTCTGCAGTCCATTCCTACATCACTGCAAACTTAGCTGCAGTACGGTGATATTTTAACTTAAGATAAAACTCTATGAAACATCTTGATTTGAAAATAACTGACATTTAATTGTAGGTATTTTTAGTCATTTGTGAATTCCCAAAGTTACACTAATACAGTTGACCACTCACAATGTTTGAGTGGATTCCTTTGGAAAGTTTTAGTGAAAACTCTTCTCTTGCTTGGTTGAATACATAGTGCATAAGAACTGACCACTTCTTAGCAGCTACTGACGGGGGCGATATGTCGTTATATGTACACCAGAGCATACAGGTATTGCGGAGATGGCTTAAATCATTACTATTTACATCATCTTCACTTGTGAAGAGAACACTTCCTTCCTAAGGAAAGAGAGCTAGGTTCTGATGAACCAAATCGTAAATAAATGATCCTACAGAAAACTTACTTGCCTAAATGATTCCAATGACTCACTTGTACGCAGGGAACGTGGGGACATCACTGCTTCCATCTTGTAAGCAAGACACTCATCAACAACACCACCAGAGACAGTGCCCTCCTCAAAATTTGCTGCCTCAAATTCCTTCCTCATGCAATACCTTTGCAGTGGTTACTCCCTAATTCTTGCAGCTTACTATAAATAAGATTGCATTCCCTACTGTTATATTGACTTACTAGCTATGGAGAAGCAGTACACCCTATGCTGACAAGTTTCACCTTAGGTTCCCCCTTCGCCTTAACATAAGACACAGTCTTCAGTTTAAATAACAAAAAGTAAAAAGTAAAAAAGCAAGGATTTAGTTGAGAAGATCAAAAACTACACAATTCACAACAGTTTTTGTTTTCTCTGTAACTTCTAACTAACTTGAATATAACTATGCAGGTGTTTGCCTAGGTGTTTAGCCCTCCTTAGAACTCCAACATGTATCCTGGCTGCTAAAGCAATAGCACAGGAGTTCACAGCAACATGTCATTAAGTGTCTTCAGCGCAATCGGCATTTTGAAAGACACAACTCTCCGTATCCTAACTATATTCCTTGGGAGGTAGGTCTGGGAACTGAATGCAGTCACTTCCGATCACCCAGTCTGGGACCGTCTACCTTAGAGACTTCAAGGATCTTTCCTTCCCAGGTCATGCCTAATCGATCATTGTATGTAAGGTCTACATAAATACACAACATTATTTCTAGAACTGTGTATTGGGGCACTCTTCATCTACTTCCCCCCTCAGTCAATGTCAACAGACATTGTTGGGACTAATTCCACTAAACTATTAAAAAACACATTATTTACAGGCATACTGTGTTCATTTTGTGTAAAATTCAGGATTGAAAAACACAGTCCAACTTCAAAGTTATAAGAGCAGATTTTAAAAAGCTCAGACCACCCTAGAGAATGGGAATATTCAGCTATATCCAACCTCTCCTTTATGGCAAGGAATATAAAGTGATTGAGAGAAACTGCAGCCGTTGAGCCTTAACTGTCAATTCCCCAGCAGTGAAAAAGTTCATGAGTCTGTTACCAGCCATAGGTTACTCTAAGATACGTTCCCAAAGAAAAAAAGGCATTTTGGGTCCTGTTCTGAGCACAGCTTGATCTAAACAAATCTGACATGTTACCCTGGCATGACTTTTCAAAACTATTTCTAAGTTTTTTGGTTCTTATCTTCATTAAAGATTGGCCTACAAATTCCACGTTTGTTTCACTAGAAAGGGTCTATTTTGGGGAATAAAAGACACAGCTGTTTCATTTGCACGCAGTTAAACAGAAGGATGCATGCTATTAAAATGGGTACGGTGTTACATGAGCAGCTACTTGCCTTGGCCAAAGGTGGGGTGTGAATGGAGTAAGGATGGGAGTCTCACGAACAACAGTTTTCTCGGTCTCTAACGGACTGTTCCTCAGAGGACCTGGGACTACATGAACAAAAGCAGAAATTGTCAGGACCTGAGGTGTGCTGAGGTCTTGGAGAAGAGAGGACATGAAGTTGGAAGTGAAGAGAAGTGAATGGGGAGGAACGAGAGCACAGAGCCGACGTGGAACAGAAGATGAGGTTAGAGGACAGACGGGAAGCAGGAATGTGGCATGGCTTATATCTGTGCCAGAAACCACTAACAATACGATGCTGCTAGCTATAAAATCATACATATGTATATTTTATATATGATACATTATATATACACACACATACACTCAGAAAAAAGCTTTATAAGACAGTTAAACAATTCATAGATAAAGTTTTCCCCATCTCTCTGTTCCCTCAGCCGTGTGTTACCAAGATATATTACTGAAGCCAACTTCCACCTCAAACATGTTCACCTGAAACCAGCGGCAGCAAGTGCCCTCCTTGCTGTGCCTTTGGGACTTAAAGAAACCAGACACTCCTATGCATATTTGGTATGCCAGCCTATAGGAAAATTTGGTGCTGAATTAGAAAGCAGGGGGAATTTCTGAAAAAGCAGCACACTAAAATATAGAGCAAATTGTGAAGGACTTTCAGAAGACTCCATCTAGCACTTCTTCAAATGCTATATTTTTATATAAATCTTCAACTTAAAATAGCCCAATGTAAGGAAAAAAAAAAAATCTGGACAGGAGCTATTAAAAGGCCTAAACTGTTCCCATTCCCATTCCTCATCCCCTCATTACCATATCAACCAGTCTTATCTCTGCTTCTTACGCTTGTAAAAATGTATGCAAACAGTAATGGAACAAGTGACTAGGAGATTACAAAATCCAATTTTCCTGCTCCTAGTACAAATTTCCAATTCGCCAAAACACCCACCTATGCTAGCTTACTTACTGCAGGAAACCCCACGTTAGCTGCTACAAAACATATTTAAAATTACAAACTTGCACCTCCAAACACACTTAGACAAACATACACCACCATATACCATTTCAAGACTAAGATATCAATAATTACAATCAGACGGTTCTGCTCTATCACCACACTGTGATTTAAAAGAAATAAATAAAGTGAAATAAATTTCTAGTATTATCTAATATTTCGGATATTATATTTCTACTGAAATCTCTGCACTTACTAAGCCATCAACACATCAACGTATACCCAATGCTTCATTTTCACTGCAGAATAAAACGAGGGAAAAGGAAAGTGTGCGTGGCATAAATCGACACTGGAGGCAATAATGAAGGACTAAAGGCAATGAGAACTCACTGGGTCCTGTGAAAGTCCATTGCCAGAGTCGCAAACTGGTATCTTTCTCACAGCTGAAATATTTCGCCTAAGAAACGCTTCTCTTACTCTTTCATGCATTTTTCTCTTCTTCTGGGCATTAATTTCTCTGGGCATTGCCAAATAACCCCTTCCAAAAGATGACACAGTTCCGGGGCTCATTACAGGAGCTCTGAGCTCAAGTTTTTTAACGTTTGAAATGAGACAGTCACAAGCTGCCGTTATTGTCAAAACACCATCAGTATAAATATATACATCAGTATATATATACACACACAGACATTCTCAGCAGAGTGCAACTTCATCTAAGTTTGTTAATCAGCAGCATGCCCTTCCCCCTTCAGGTTAAACAGGAAAATAAATGAAGAAAATCCCTTGGTATGTGCAGACCATGCACGTGGTATATTAAGATTATCACTGGCTAAGAGGAAAGAATTTTTGCAGGAGCCACTTGTTAAACTACTGAAAGCATATTACTCATTTGGGCCTGTGGCCTCTTAAAACAGCCACTGATTTTCCAGTAGCATCCTGTACTTCAGGGCACAGAAGAGTGGCACTGCTGCACTTGGAAAGAAAATTCTATTTTGGAGTTTGTACTTTATTATACACTAAACCAAGGTTTATGGTGTCTAATTAAGGGCCAAATAAGGTCTAGAAAGCAGTGAAACTTTTCATTCTAATATAATTTGAATTCTACATTAGCAAGAATATAATTTAAATACATCTTTACATTAAGTAGCAAGGCCCACAGAAAAAGAACGTTAAAAAAATCAGAAGAACCCTTTGAAGAACTATTTTAGTTTTCCTTTATAAGCAGACAAGAAAGATTTTCATATTAAATGCCTCATGAAGAAGTATGGCCTTGGTTTCAAGCTTTTAATGAACTAAAACAATAGAGAAAATTAACAGAAGATGTACATAGAATTTTTTAAATCTCTTTTGTTAAAGTTGGAGCTGCATTTATTCTTAGTGTTATCTGCAGATCCTATTCTGGCTAAAAAGAAGAGATTAAAATCTCTGTATATTGATTACATTTGTTTATATAAAAGTCTGACGAAAAGGGTTTGTAATAACTCCCTTCGACATTTTTTCAATGTTTTAAAAATTAAATGATATCCAAAAAAATATAAAAACACGTGCTTAGAGAGAGAATTTTGGAAGGGAGACTGGAATAAAGGACTCCTGTATCAGAAGAACTATACTATGTATTGCTAGCCTGGGCTGCTATGTGTTAGCAAACGCTATTTCAATGTTATTTGCATATGTGCTTTAAGGTCCTCAATACATTTTCCTAGCTGCAGGGTTTTTTTATCTTTTTTTCACTGAGGTTAGCAGTACAGCCATTTATTAGAGAACGGCCACCTTGACCAGCATGGAGAACAGCTTTTCTGACGTGGTTTTTCTGAAGGCAGAACCCCCAAAGGCAAATTCATGATCATTCAACCAGCACAAGAGGGATTTCCATTCAAAAAATCAGCGGGTATTTCCACTTTTTCTTAACAATTGGGACTTGAGTGACATTATAAATATGACTTAGTGGAAAATAAAACATTGTGGCATACAGTACTAAGCTTGCATAATTATTTAAGAAACAAAAACTTACCTTTAGAGCAATACATAGTCTGAGCCTGCCTTGTTTAAACAATGCAAAGATGGCCAAAGAGTAATACATGGGTTAACAGTTCTGATATTAGGTCATTGTTTGCCTCCATCTTTTGTAATAAAATAAGACCAATGATGTTTGAACATCCTATTCACTCCCATTTTCTCATGGAGTGCATTTTTATGCAAATAGAGTTTTGTAAAACATGCTCCCTGCTCATGCAGTGAACAATGTTCCCTGTCATCAAACACCAAAGCATGAAATTTCAACACACGAAGAAATGCTGGTCATTAAGTGTTTCAAATCCGTACGCAGTCACGAATAACTTCACAACGTGCAGGGAGCACACACATCAAATCCACACAACTGGATCTGTGCCTCTTTATCAAAACAGCATTTGGATACGCCACCGAGCTGCATGGCCAGCTTTGGACAGACAAAGCAAGGGGAGCGATTCAAGGGTGTTCTCAGCAATACGTTTTGGTAAATGACAAAGTTGTGCCTATGTAGAAGATGCATTACCTAACTGAGTTAACGGCATGAAATGTCCAAGTTTAAAAGCAGCAAACACGAACCTTTCTCATGAGCACAGGGTTGAACTTGCTGTCAAACTACCGTTGTAGAAGAGTAATTCCTTGTACTGTGTACCCTATATAATAAATTTATACCTTCCTTTGCCAAAATTATTTGTATTCATATCTGATTCTTGGGAAATTATCACCTGGAACAAAGGATGAGGCTTCGTTACCCAGGAGGCAGCAGTCCTTATAAAAGAACTCCAAACATAGTTCCAATTTTGGTACAGAGAGTGAAGTCAGACCCAACTGCAGACATCAACAAAGCCAAATCCTGTCCCAAACAGGCAGCATAACGTTGCTTATTTGGATCTATAATTATTGCTTTGCCTTGCGGCACTGCGCCCTGAGACATCCACTGAGACCACGGATTCTCGGGGGCAATGCCTGGAGACTATCCGAACACACAGGAAAGGAGTGTCACCAAGATGAGAAACTATCTGAAGAAAGAAGATGGACAACTGAAGGGAAGAGAAAAGCATTATCTCAATTTAACAAATGCAGACCTTGAGGCAGACTCCAACTCCTCCAGAGTGGCAGCTCACAAAGGTTAATTGTATCTCAAGCCTCTGTCCAATAACTTAACATCCAGACTGATTCTTTCTTAAAGTGAAATCAAGAAGTACGAATCTCAGAGTAGCACTAGCAGAACAATGACAAATTTTCTGGATGACAATGACTGATAATTGCTCCTGACACTTGTTACAGGCTACCAGAAGCTACAGTTATACTCAGCATCGCGGCAGCGCAGTGCACCTTTGAAAAAAATCAGATACTCTGATTGTGCTTTCTGGCAAACAAGCAGCTGAATTAGCAAATTTCCATCACAGTTAGCACTTCTGGCAAATCCCTACCTTCAAAGTTCAACCAAAAGCACCAAAGACTTGGGAAATGAATCATTAAATCGTCTTAAAGTGACCCCTCCAGAACTTCTAGATCCCAGCACACGCTCTGGGTATTGCTTATCAGTTGTGGTTAGACAACTCAATATCAAGGGCTGGTACCTTCCAGGTATTTCACATTAATTTAAAAGAAGGGGAAAAAAATTATGTTTTGGAAGAACAGTATCATTAATCACCCTGCTTTTGCGATGGATGACCACTAAGATATGTGGGTGTGTATCACAGCATCACTCTCATACCCTGACTTCTTGAAACTCCGAATTTCAAAATTAGCAGACACACGTTGGTACAGAAGCAAGATATCACTGATAAACCAAGTAGCTGATGTCAAAATTTTGCTTCTACCAGAGTGCTTATTCTGTAATTTTGGGGAAGAAATACAAAACTGTCAGTCCCAAGCTACAACATATCTCAGATATGAAATACCCATCTCTATCCTTAGTACAACCCCCAGGATATCCTAGCTCCCTCAAACTTCTTCCCCAGCAGATCTACTTACTCGTGTCTCTTTCTCCCCCACACCTTCTCTTTTTTTTTTTTTTTTTGGCTAATGAATATCACACATTCAAGAGGCGGGATTTTTTTTTGGGGAGGGAGGGGCAGGCTGCTGCCTCTTCGTATGCACACTTGTAGCCAGCATCAGTCTGTGAACAATAACATTTGCTTGTGTAGCTATTAAGGCATGAATACATGTATTGCAGTTTCAGATTTCATTGTGCATTCCTGATCAAGCACACTGGGGCAGACACAAGTTCCATATTAAAGCCCACATCCTTCTATCCTTAAGGCCATCCAAAACAGCCAAAAACTTAGGTTTAGTGCAAGATTGTCTGCTGCAGTCACCCCTCCCAAATGTAGCACTGGTACACTCCTTTGCCTCTTTTATATCCATCTCCTGGCTGCCAGGATACAGGATGACACTACTGCTTATCTGTTTCTCATCACAGTTTGGAAAACTCATTTACTTTCTCCAACATCTAGAAAAGAAAGAGCTCGACCAGCCCAGGAGAGTCAAGGTTTAGTTCTGTGTTAACCACAGTATTATATTGTGTGACAATCTCTAATTGTGAAAATAAGGTTCATACTGTAGCCAAATGGAGTCTTCTACATTGAGAAAAAAGGGCAAGAAAGGAAATGTTCCTCCTTCCCTTTCTAGCTGTTTCAGAGGACGTAGAATCAGATGGTGCAGGATCAAGGCAGAGACTTCTATGTCACCTCTGTAGGATTTAGATGATGTTTCCTCTCTCCCCTCCTTTTCCATTGTGGCTCTGAGGAAAATGCAGAGGAACAGCCAAATGTTCCAGGTGGTGGGATCAGCGCTAGAAGCGGCCAAGCAGGCCCTTGGTACCAAAGAGCACAGGGAGTAAAATAAGACTTCCTACCACCATGTTTGCTCATCGCAAATGACACTATGCAGCCTATGAGATTATGCACCTCTGTGGCTTATCTGAAGTACTGGAGCAAACGTTTCTAATGCTGTCTCCCCTACTACTATATATAATATGCATATGCACAGCCACACACACACCCCTACCAGGGAGATCTCCACACTCTGCCTGGGGACTGAAAAGTTATCCCTACCCACCAGAGTGTGGTACTGGGGAAAAACTACAGAAAAGTACCAGGAAAATTTCCCAGCCAAGAGCAGCTGCTGATTCAGCAAAGCAGGGACCTTTA
Organism: Calonectris borealis; assembly: GCF_964195595.1. Taxonomy (NCBI): domain Eukaryota; kingdom Metazoa; phylum Chordata; class Aves; order Procellariiformes; family Procellariidae; genus Calonectris; species Calonectris borealis. The sequence continues at coordinate 34,444,612 of NC_134314.1, read as the reverse complement.
CCCATTCAGCGCACTTTCTACAGTTTTCATTAAGGTCTCTGCTGTACAGCCATCTCTTTGCCCCAGTTGTTCTCCTTTCTTCTCGCCTGCTCAGTCTTTTAGCTGTACTTGCACCCTTGCCTCAGTCTTCAACATCCTTTGCTCCTTTTTCTTTCCATTCAGCTGATTCCTTTTAGCGCCATTCTTCACCCACCCAAAAAGCAGAGATGCCACCTTTAATTAAAAACAAAAACACACAAACACACACCATTCCCTCAGGCACCGAGCCTGCACAGATTAATATGTACATGCACAGAACTTCCAATATGTCAGGCTGGAGATGACAAGGCTGGACAGACGCAGGGGACGTGGCACCCTGCCTATAAACCTTGAGACTAACACAACATTTAGTGCTGCCTTACAGCTGATCTACTTGTGCTCTTTACACCTCTTTTGCCTGCTTACGCTGTTAAGAAGGTAAACTCCTGGTGCGGGGCCTTTCCACAACCCTCTATCATACAGCTCCTGTGACAGCTTCCTAACCAGACGAAGCACTCTTCTTATGAGTAATAAGATTAAAGCAAATTCCAAATATTCAAAACTACAAAGGCCCCAAAATTCTGAGACTGAGTTAACACGGCAAATTGTTTTGAAAAATAATAATGTGGATTACTACTATCAGGTTTAGGTACTCTAAGATGCGGCTGGGCTGGGTTTTCAAGTCCTCTGCTACAAACAAGGAGGAGACCTAACCACCCTCTTGTTAAACCAGACCAGACCTCTTACATGGATCTATGTTTCAATAAGAACGTTAGGGGCAGCCAAAGAGTAGTCAGGTAATACTATAAAATGCTGATTTTCTGGGAACGTTGATTTCAAATGCACCAAGGTGTCCAGTTCCTTCTTCAGTCAAGCTACCCTGTGTTTCCGGATGCTCTCGCTGCACCATCCGAGCCACAACCATTGCTGGGATCCGGGCAAGCAGCTCTGCCAAGCCCCAAGCATCTGAACTAATGACTCAGACCCCTCTCTTCACAGTCATGAGGCTGGCTCACACGCTGAGCATTTCTGAACCTTTGTATTTTCTACTTGCCTTCTAATTTATTTCTTTTCACACTGAAAATAAATGTTCACCTCCTCCTGATTTGTGTGCTTAACCATCTCCAGTTCAAACCCAAAGTGAAACAGACACATAAATACACAAGTCCCAGGTCTGCAACCAAAGGATCCATCACTTCTCATTACCAATTCTCAGTGTGCCAAAGTGCTATTTTACGCTTGTTCTGTACTAGACGAATAGGCAGCTGCATCACTCACAGCCTACTTCCAGGCTCCCATCCCAGCTAATTCCAGCCTTCCCCTCACATCTCCCTCCTGTCATATATTCCTCCTCTGTCTGATCCCCACAGACCCGCCTATATGCCCCCCGAGTCCAACTTTTTGTGCCTTAAGGGACGCATTTTTCTTACAGTTTCCCACTCACTTGCCGTGTACTTTCCCCTTTCCTGCTGTCCCTCACAAGGCCATAGCCTGCACTCTCATCTTCTCTCCTCATTTTTCCTCTCCCACAGCAACTAAGCAACCATAGTTTTTCTAGTGAATAGCCTTGCCAGCACAATGCAAAATGCCTACTATTTTGCAGTCTTTTCTCATTAATCTGTGGTTACCTTGTGAGGACATTTAAAACACCTTAGCTAGCACAAGACTCAGAACTAACACACTAAAATAAAATAAGGATTGTATCAAACAAAGTATCTCAGTTTCACTGATGGCAGTTTAATGATAGTTCACATACAAAAGGTACTGCTTCTCACGTGGAGGGAAACATGCTCTTACCTCAAGAGCCATAATATCATTTGAGAAATGAGAGATCCCCGAAGGAAAGATAGCGATCTCCAAAATCCCGCAGGAGGAACCTGGAGAAAGTGGCAGGCTGTTGCACAAGTCTGAAAACGCAATCAGACCTGTCAACTGAGCTGAAGCTTTTGCCATTGCTTCTGTGTCCAGCAATGAAACCCGGACGGTCCAGGGACTGCTTCCAGCTGAGGAAATACCCACCCATGATGGGGGGACCCGAGAGAGGTCCATGCCAGTCAGCTACAGAAACCACCGCCTGCTCCTGAGCCCCCTCCTGCCCTGCTGCCCACTGCTGCAAAACCTGGTTTAAAATAGGAACCAGCTTCCCACCCTTTCCTCCCCCTTCCTTGAAGACAAGGAGGGGTACCACTGGCCATCTAAACACTTGTCTTTAGACAACGAAATCCCCTCCTGGGAGACACACGCACGGCTTCTGTGCTGTCACCACACCTCTGGGGACGGCGCAGACATACCCTCAGCCACAACCGGACAGTGCTTCCTACCTCCGAACGCCGACCGTAGTTCGTCCTCTTAGCAACGTTTTATGAAGGGAGCATGACATTTGCACTGAACAACACTGCAATTTCTTTACAGTTTTGCAGGAAGCACACCTTAAACAGAAATGCAATTTAGTATTTATCGAATGGCTCTTTAACTCAGCTTGATTTGTCTAGGATTTTATTTTATCAAGAGCATAATTATAATGCCTGGAATGAGGAAAAAGAAAAAAACTGCACATGTTCCTAAAATATTACAGATTGAACTCTGATGTACTAGATATACTACATATACTAGGTAAGATATATAGGTAATATACATCGGTGTAGCCATGATGATTTAAACATCTGGAAGGTAAGTAAAGTTGAAAGCCTTAATGAAAAATATATTATGAGATAAAGACACATGCACCTTTATAACTTGGTTTAGAATTCAACTGGGAAGGACTACAGTATTACAGGGCATAATTTGAACTGTCTTCCAGTGAACAGACAGTAGTAGTACTTTTCAGGTTTACAAAATGTAACAAAACATATTTTGGGAACTAATAAAAAACGGGAGGCTGACAGCCCTGGGATGCAGCTCTCTGAAGGACAAACATCTTGGTATCAAATAAGAAGGGCACAACTTCACAGTACAAAAAACTGCAGACTGCTAGATTCAGACAAACTATGGTAGCACAGCAAAAAAAGCTTTCCCGTACTCCCACTGGCCACAGCTTTAGCCTGGAGGAAAAACTACTTTTCCTTTTCCTTCAGGGAAAACGCTTTTAATTTTCTTGTTCATTCAGTTCTTGGCCTCTGACAAAGGAGTCAAAAGGGTGGCAGTTGCCAAAGTCACTTATTGATTTTCTTGGTTTATTTATGAATGCCAGACATGCAAGGGCCTGTCTTCAAAATTTAACACCTGGTATTTTACACCATTAAGTAAATTGCCAGGAAGATCAGTTCCTTTCCACCTCTGCAATTTTCACATAACGAGCCAGAAAGTTCATCAAACTTTGGTTCTCATAGAAAGCTCTCAAATTTAGGGGCCCTCCGCTAAAGCTGTACGTGGAAGTCCCCTGTCCTCTCTACTTCAAGGCAGCTTTCTTCTGTGGTCTCAGTTGACCTCCATTCTTCTACCAGTACATGGGAAGGAAAGCTCTGCTTTAAGCTGAAATACATGCAATAGGAAGCAGAGGGAAAAGTGAAAAGGCACAGCATGAGATCAACAGGACAGTCTTCAAGGGTAATCCCATGTGCCACATGTTGCAGTAATCCAACGGAACGTGACAGAAATCATGAATCACTCTGACAAGGGCTTGATTTCAGAAAAATACGGCAAACACTTAAATGCAGGCAGGGAAAAAAGCATACTTGACCATAAATTCTGCAAGGAGAGAGCTGAAAGCTTTGCCAAACTGCAAACCCTGTAAAAAGTAAGAGGACAAACCCCCTTAATAGCAGGAAGCACTACTGTTGCTGCTGTTCTCCTCAAGATTCTTCCCTCATATTGTTAACTTCATTAATTTTACTTTACCTCAAGGTAGCCTCGGCTTTTTTACTTTTGATCGCATATCGGATAAATACCAGGAAAGAAAGAATCAGATCACCTTGGCTGGATGAAAGAGAAAGCATTGTCTCATCTGCCGCGTAACTAGAACTCCCCAGCCCCTTTTCCACATGGACCATTTAAACCTGTTCAGACAGGGACAAGCTTAGAACTTGAAACATCCCCACTAGAAAAAGGGATGTTACAGGTGAACAAAACTGTAAATTCACTGCTGATTCCCTGAACTGGTCAGTCCAGTCCAAACAGTTCCTGGTGAAAGTTATTTTACGGTGAGTGCCATAATTGTTTGAAAGAGACTTTTTAAGAGAGGATGTTTTGCTTTAAGTTAATGTAGTTTTATAAAAAAAATTGCAAAATAAATTATGAAGAGATTTTGCTTATAAATGTGAGAGCTTTTAAATTTAAAAACTACAATCAATATCGAATCATCTAAAAACACAAAATACAAAAATCATAATATGTTAGTGAGGTTCTATATTCTTAGAATAGATTTCTCATTAAAAAATCAATATCTAATTTTGCTCTGAAATATAAGAAAAATGTACTCATTTTTCATTTAATCTCAAAGGAATTTACACACTTTTTACATATACACTATCAGAATCAATTCACATAATGTCACAGTCTCCACCTCTGAGTGAATACAGTTCCTATCTATGAGTATATTGGAAAACAGCTTTTTGGAGAAAACAAAGGAAAACAAAATACACAATTAAGACTGCAGGAAATTAGACTGCAGGTATACACAACACAAAGTAATTTAAAAAAATACAGATACACTTTTAAGCAGTGATAAATGGGGGGTTTTTTTCCCAGAAATGTAGGTAGCTATGTCCTGGTTTCATTTTTACTTACAGGGACGAATCCCATCTAAACAGACTCAACAACAGTTAAGTCTTGCTACAGTTAACAGATGTGCTTCCACTGACACTTGTTCCAAGGCAGAGATTCACCGAAGTTAATCAAACTCAGCACAGGCACAGCACCACAGCAATGCAATGGTTTGCTGGGCCATGGCAGCAACTTGTTCAGCTGTGTCACCTGTCCCCATGACATGACTGCAGGCAAAGTTGTTCCCAATTTTCAGCTCCTGATCAAATTTCACCAATGCACTCTGCATATTTCAGGCGATGCTAAGCAACATAATGTTGCAATTGAAGTCCGTAAAACAACTTGTACATTTTTCCGTACAGCCTGGTTCCATATTCTTAGGCACGAGCACACATACACATACAAAATCTCTTCTAATTCTCATCCATAAAGTGCAAACCCATTACCCTGATACTTTGCAGGTGGTATCCAGGGCCAAAATCAATAAAGTTAAACTAGGATGATATAGAGTTCTCATAAATTCTGTCCTTTCTTCTCAACTACCTAGCCTCACGCACCATGCACTCCATCAACCAGCTGCCTTCCTGTTCTACATCTATAGGTAAAAACACATAGCTGGCAGAACATTAAACGGTATAGCTGAAGTTTCTCATGCAATGTCAAAATTTTTGCAGTAAAGAACAGTACCAAGGAGACTTATCACTTAAAGTAACTAAAATACTCGTAGATTGTTCATGTCCTTTTACCACTCAAGCTTTCACATTATGTTTTCATCTACATCTGTGCAATTTCATTTAATCAGTACAAAATTTAGCCTCCTGATGTCAAATGTCAAAATGATTCTAAAGTTAATACTGCAAATATGCAAAAGTGCAATGACTTTATTTTGAAATAACTTCATGTGAAAGGCTAATTAAAAACCTAGAAAATAATGAATATAAATGAGAAACGACTGCTTTCTTAGTATATGCAAGTGCTAAAGAAATTGTGCAAAGAAAAGCTGCTATGTCTGGTTTTGCGTAGGTCTTGACGCTTTTTTCAAGACCAATGGAATCATCAAAAGAAAACAGCTATACTAACAAATAATCACTCAAAACACAACTAAACATATTCAATCATCCGGTTCCAAAATGGCCTTTTGTTACATAAACTGCTTTATTGTCATTTCTCTCAAAAGTCTTATTACTAATCATTTGATCTGTAGGATACTTCCACATGAATACTTCCACATCTGTAGAATACTTCCACATACTGATGCAAATAGCCCCTAGTTAAATCTTTGGATTGTTTGTATAGTATAGGACTGTAGGTTTGCTAAATATCTGGAAAGAGAATGATGTATCAATATAAATATTACAAAATCCTAGTTTATTGATATGATTTTGAAGCCTTCAAAGCCTTTGAAGCTATTCAAAGACTTTAGAATTAATATATATTTTACAAAAATGTAGACAAAATCTTCATGAGCAGTGGCTACGAAATTTGTAATGCTTGCTAGGCTCATAGGCCAAACTAGGTTTGTAAGAAAATGTAGTATCTTTTATTAGACCTGCTAGTATAAGATGTAGACAGACTTTTGAGTACATAATTTCTTTGTTTGATCAATTCAGAGTATTGGTAACCAAGAGAAATACTTGAGAAGACGCTTCACACTTAGGTCATCCAAGCATGTGAAGACTTCCATTAGCCATTCTCAGAACAAACAGAGCGCTCTGTTTCTTGCTAGAAGAGTAGTAGACTTTTTCTCTGCAATATACTAGTACTTACACTAAAATAGCATAGTTGGGCTGTGTTGTATTCATGAGCAATGTCCTAATAAATTTCACATAATGAAGTTTAAAAAAATAACTCTCAGTTAAGGACCTTAAAGTAAATAACTGTATTTTGATGCAAGGCATTTAAACTACTGTTCTAACTAGAACTTGGTGTTTATCTAAAGCCCAAAATATAGAGAAAATTATTTATTCCTCAAAATTTGAAACAGTTAATTTGCTAGATCCACCACTGTCATCATCTAGGTTCACCCCAATCAAAAAGCAACTCTCAGGGCATACACTGATCCTCAGTGATTCCAAGAGGGCTTAACATAGGAAAGACAGACCAAAAAATTAGGAGATTTCAAACATTACCCATTTTTATTACAGATGCGTGAAAAAAACCAAACACAGACAGGCACGCTCCCCTATCTTCAATAGTATTAACAATGCTTATCATAAGCAAAGTGCACAAAGTCCTGACACTGAAAATAAGACACACCTGATGTGTACAAACTCAGAAATGAGTGCCAAAATAGATGTTCAATCTAGAACTGTCTGGAAATAGCTATTCATCGTGCCGTGTCTCTTCATGCCTCTGAAGTGGCAAGTGTGTGAATGCTTTTGTGTCTTTATTCTGCAAATTGCAATGAGCTTTTCTTGCCTCCGTAACAGTGCCAGAAAATACATTTGGAATATGGCTTTCTTGTTTAAAAGTCTCTCTGGACATAAGTATCTGATATGCAAACAAATTTTGAGGATGATTACTTCAGTTATAAATACAAAAAATTACAATGCTATCCTATTGCGTTGTGCAAATTGTCTTACCTAAGTAACTATTAAAGCAAATTGAGAGTAGTATTCTTTTCCGCTGTTTGTTGTGAAAACCAAAAATAACTCTGACTAACATTTACTGCCCAGATTTCAAAACTAGGCAACACCATAAACATTGCAAAATATTTTACCATATCTGTGAAGTATAAAAGAAGGGATAAAACAATTGTAACTCTTGACAGATGCAGAGATCTGATAAGCTATCTGCATCCTTACAGATCCAATATATGGATCTGACTGGGGTAAATCACACAGCCCTGATCAGGTGTAAATCATTCCAGTAATTGTAAATTATATGCAAGTATTTCCAAAAAGCAGATTGAAACCACTCTGTGTTTGTAACTGATTACATAAGATTTTCTTATATGTTTTATCATCATTGGGAATTAGAGTCAAACTGTAGGCACTCAAGCTTTTTCCCCCAAAACGTAATTGCATGCCAGCGTCTATTAATTAGAACTGGTAGGCCCAGGGGAGAAGAAAAATGCAGCGGGCACCAGTGGGTAGAGTGAAGGAGAAGGTAAAATTGGCTGGAAATTATAACTGGCGCTAACTATTGGCAACCAAAAATAAAATTTCAATTTTGACATTTTCCACCTTCAATAACACCTGCATCCCAACAAGCCTGAATACAAGGGCAGCAGTATTTTTAAATAGCCTTTTCTTAAGGTATTAAGTTCGAGTCTTAAAATGCTTAGTAACCGCCTGATGAAGGAAGCACGCTACATCTTTGTTAGTTGCTTTCCTGTATCCAAGGATGCAAAAAAATCTTCACGAGTCTTCAGAAATAAAAGGGCATTGACAAGACTGAAAATTTCAAATCTCTCTTAATGTTGTTCTCCCGCTGCTATTTTCCAGAAAAACAACCAACGGGAGGGTTCCCTCCCCCTCTAGAGAAGAGGTCTCTTCTGCATAATTCCTTTTAAGATCTGGGCTTATAACAACTCTGTACTCTGAGAAGTTCCTGCCCAGAGATCATGTTCTTTCACCCACTCTTTGTCTTCAGCCTTCTGCAGGGCACAGATCATGCCCATGAATTTGTAGACACACAGACTTCTGAGTCAGAAAGTGTTAGTGCAGTGATGTCATACAAAGCCTGGCATGAAGCTTTGGAGGCTTCTTGTATCAAGTGGAGAACCACGTAGGAAGACGCACGCACAAAAATAACGCCCTGTGCATTTCAGTAAAACCACTGAAACTGGGGCCAGAAAAGAACTCTGGACAAAAGTCTGCACTTCAGACCTTCTGAAATTTCAACATATGCTGATCTGAAGCCCATGTCTAGAACATGGTAGGGATGTTTATTCCTGCCTGTCATCCCCTATCACCTCCCGCTCTTCTATAGCTTTTGAGGAAATTCCTACAAATCTGCTATTGTCTGCTGACAGTCTCCTGCTCCTGCCTTGGTGGTGAGATGGCCCCCCAATAGAACAGTCAATGACTGCCTCATAATTCCCTTACCGCATGACTGTGTGCAGTTGTGAATACATTTTGGCTGTATATAGTAGTCAAACTACATACTATATACTATATACAGAATACTCAGTCCACCTTCCTGCTTAAAAATCACTATAAATTCTCTGAAATTCCCTGAAAGTCATGAAAACCCTCCTTGCAATTCTGAGGTCACCACGGTTGTCTCCTTTGATCAGGGCATCTTTCTGGCCACATCTGCCCTCTGAGAGTGGTGAAAACTTGAAGCCTCAAATGCCTTTAAATTCTTTCTGATGTTTCCATTGGCCAAAAGGCAACAATAGTTTCTGCACTGTTCAATTCTGTCTCTCCCTCCCTGAGTGAGGGCCTTGGACAGTAAAGAGAAAGGGGCTGGAAGCAGCGACCACAAGCAATCCTCCCGCTGAATGATTCAGACTGATCTGAGAACATATTAGATACTGGTCTCCCCCTTCAGCTTTAAAGCAAAGGGACATGCCAAGTCCTGCATGAGGAGAGGAATAATCCCATGCACCGGCACATGCTGGGTGCCAACCAGCTGGAAAGAAGCTCTGCAGAAAAGCAACTGAGGATTCCTGGTCAACACCAAGTTGAGCTTGAGCCAGCAATGTGCCCTTGCAGCATTCTGGGCTGCACTGGAAAAGCATTGCTACCAGATCAAGAGACGTGATCTTTCCTCTCTGCCTCAGCACTGGTGAAGCCACATCCGGATGCTATGTCCAGTTCTGGGCTCCTCAGTACTGGAAAGACAAGGACATACTGGAGCAAGTGCAGCAAAAAGCCACAAAGTCTGTTAAGGGACTGGAGCACATCACACAAGGAAAGTCTGAGAGAATGGGCACTGTTCAGCCTGGAGAAGAGAAGGCTCAGGGGGATCTTAACAATGTGTATAGATCTTCAGTGGGGAGGAGTAAAGAAGACAGAGCCAAACTCTTCTCAGAGGTGCCCAGTGACAGGATCAGAGGCAATCGACACAAACCGAAACACAGGAGGTGCCACCAGGAAACACTTTTTACTGTGAGGATGGCTGAACACTAGAAAAGGTTGTCCAGAGAGGTTGTAGAGTCTTTATCCTTGGAGATATTCAAAAGCCATCTGCACATGGTCCTGGGCCAGTTCTAGGTGGCCCTGCTCTGAGTAGGGGCTTGGACTAGACAACCTCCAGGCTCCTGCCCACAACCGCAACCTGAACCACAACCATTATGTGATTCTGTGAAAATGCAGTCCTCCAGGAATAAAACTGTTTCACCACAGATTTGTAAACTCAAGTGTCAGGATCAGAGTTGGCACTGCCAGGAAGAGGCACAAGGCAATATTCGAACAGTCTGTCTGGGTGATTCTAGGCGCTTAAACTACCCATGCACACAGTAAGCAACCTGCGCTCTGCTCCCTGCTCCATCACAGAGCCTGAAACATGGTGGTTCCAAACCCCTTCAAATAAAAAGGAAGAAATAAACCTTTCAAGCAGCATAGGTGAGGGCATCCTCCATTCCTCCTGGTCCACTGCACAGAAAGTGAGATTCATGGGACCACAGAAAGAATAAGCAAGAGGGAGTCTGACTCAGAGGAGGAGAGTCTTGGTATTGTTTATCCATTTTATCCTTCAATTCCTTAGTGCCAAATGCAAACCATTTCTCAGAACTCTTGATTCCTCTTTTGTCTTCTCAGTGGGATTAAAGATAGGCTTAAATCCTTCATCCTAAAGATAGGATGACATCCTCATGGTGGCCCCTTGACTCTTGCTTTTATTTCTGCAAAGTGGCCCAGTTTCAACAGAAGGGATGAAGAATGATCCTACCTCTCCCTTCCCTACTGTTTATGGAAGGGCAATTATCGTCAGGGGATTTATAGCATTCAGGCTAAGAAGGTCTTAGAATCCTACTTCCTTATTTTGCCCATAAGTAGTATACAAAATAAGAGTGGCAGCAGCTGCCACTGTGTTTTGAGCAGTATTCAATGTTTTCTGACAATGTTAGGTGTGGTCCCAGTGTTAGAAATGGAAAGGGAAACAAATTTTCTCCAGGAAACTGGTTAAGAGCACATGCCTCCTGGCCAATCTGTTAATCTTCAGAGTTGAGCAGCTAGCTGGAAGCTTCCAGGTGCACACAGGAAACTAAATAGGGGTTATCTTGCGATCTCTGAAACAGAGATTCTCACCAAATGCAAGTGACTTCAGGATTTGGCAGCCTTGAAAAGTGAGCAGCTCCAATACCCCTGTTGATTCTGGAGATCTGAATTCTACTAAAATCAAGTGTGTGCACCACACTATGTGGTCAAAATAGGGTGTTAGGATCAATTTCTCCGTAATTATTAACTGCCAGTCCCATGGCAAATTTTGATATAACTTTCTTAAATTCTGGGAAGGTTTCAAGTACCTGCTAGCCTCTCTACTGAACCTACTCAGTTAGAGTTACAAAACTACAAAGAACCTCCTATGTCTCTGAGTTTTCTACTATTGCCACTCTACTATTGCCACTATCTTAGCAAACAATCTCTTTCACAGTCTTGTTAAATCCCATCAGAAGGGTAGTAAGAGCTTTTGTCCCCACTTAAATTTGCTCCAGAAAATGACTGCCATGGTAACTAGGAACCTTATTCTAATTTCTGGCCAAAATTTGTCTAAGGCTGATTTATAGCTGTTCACCCTTTGATAAGCTACTGTTCCACCAGGGGTGGAGAAAAGTGCTTTGGCTGTCCCAATGCATGGTCCTGTGAGAGCTGGGCTGTGAGAGTCTTCCACAGAACAGAACTGGAACTCAACTAGCTGTGTTCATAGCTGCCGTGGTTTGCATTTAGTACTTAACTAATCCAATGAGCTAAGGCACACAATTGCACATAAGCAAACTTCAGCTTAAGTACATACATATATATAGTTCTGTGATTTCTCTGATTGAAATTCGCTGTATATTAACTGGGGTTGTTTCACTTCAAGGCATCTTATACCCACAAACAATATAGTTGTCTCAGGGTATCTAGTGTTTGAATGTACACTTCAAACCTTTAAACTATTTTTCCTTTAAAATGGTGTCTGTCTCCCCCGTTTTTGCAAATGATGGTTTGTTTCTCTCTTCAGCCTCCTTGAAAACTTTCCCTCTCACACTTCCTCACAATTTGTTAGTCACATCAAAGTCACCTGAGGGCAACATCTGGACTTCAGGCTAGACACACCAGCCGCTCAACACGAACCTCTTCCCTTTCAGCTACAGGAGTATCTACCATGCAAAACAGGAAAAATGCCTCCAATCTGAATTAGTCTGCAGAGCAGGCCATGGCACATTCTACTACCGTCCTACGCAAACATTTATTCAGACAGGAGCAGCAGAAGCTTGGGTCTGTAAGGCCAAGCTCCAATTAAAAGAGTTGCTAGAGACTACAGTCTTCAGAGATACCCGCAAAATCTGGCACAGTCCGTGTGAAACGGGGAAACAAGAGTGGATGAGAGTTGAGTCTACCACGGTGTGCTGGTTTTGGCTGGGATAGAGTTAATTTTCTAGCTAGTTTGGGGCTATGTTTTGGATTTGCAGCGTGGATAATACAGAGATGTTTTCGTTATTGCTGAGCAGTGCTTACACAGAGTCAAGGCCTTTGCTGCTTCTCACACCACCCCACCAGCGAGTAGGCTGGGGGTGCACAAGAAGTAGGGAGGCGACGCAGCTGGGACAGCTGACCCCAACTGATCAAAGGGATATCCCATACCATATGACGTCGTGCTCAGCATATAAAGCTGGGGGAAGAAGAAAGAAGGGGGGGGACTTTTGGGGCGATGGCGTTTGTCTTCCCAAGTAACCGTTAGGTGTGATGGAGCCCCGCTTTCCTGGAGATGGCTGAACACCTGCCTGCCGATGGGAAGTAGGGAATGAATTCCTAGTTTTGCTTTGCTTGTGCGCGCGGCTTTTTCTTTACCTATTAAACTGTCTTTATCTCAACCCACGAGTTTTCTCACTTTTACTCTTCCGATTCTCTCCCTCATCCCACCAGGTGGGAGTGAGCCAGCAGCTGTGTGGGGCTTAGTAGCCGGCTGGGCTTAAACCACGACACTCCTTTTTGGCACCCAATATGGGGTTCGAGATAACGACAGGTTTGATTGGAATGTGCTAGATCAAATTTATAGCTGTTATTGCTGTTTAGCTATTAATCAGCAGGCTTCTGTGCTTGCCATGGGGCTTGCTTGCCTTCCTGTAGTGCTCGTTAGTGGCTGCTTTTTGCTTTCGCTGCTTGCTGTACTGCTGTACTGCTGATCATCTTACTGTGCTGTGCCCGGGAACATTTTGATAACAGCAATGGCGATGCGCCTGGGCTGGCGGATGGCCAGGGCATCGCTGCTGTTTCTGTGCTGCTGTGCTGGACAGGCTGGAACTCCAGTGTGAACTCAAGTCGAAGGGACTGTGACCTGTGGATGAGTCCACGCGGGAGCAGGACACCCCGAAGCATCTGTGGCCATGAATAAGCCCATGCCAGAGCAGGTACATCTCGAAGCATATGTGGCTGTGGTTAGGCCTACGCCTCTGAAGGGATTGTGGCCCAAGGATAAGTCCATGCTGGAGAAGGTACACTTCAAAGCATCTGTGGCTGTGGGTAAGTCCATGCTGCAGCAGGTACACCTTGAAGCATCAGTGGCTGTGCATGAGGTCATGCTGGAGTACCTCAAAGCATGTGGCCATGGATAAGCCTACGACAGAGCAAGTACACCCCTGAAGGGACTGCAGCCATGGGTAAGGCCATGTTGGAGCAGGTTTACTTCTGAAGGGACTGTGGCTGTGGGTAAGGCCACGCCGGAGCAGGTATATCTCTGGAGGCATTGTGGCCCATGGAGAAGGCCACCCTGGAACAGGTGCACCTCAAAGCGACTGTGGCTGTGGATAAGTCTATGCCGCAGCAGCTATACCCCTGGAGAGACTGTGGCTCATAGATAAGGCTCCACCTGGAGCAGGTACAACCCTAAGTGACAGCAGTCTGTGGATAAGTCCAAGCCAGAGCAGGGGCAAGGGAGGAGTTCATTGCAATGTTCAACCCGATGGTCTGGTCCAAAGGGACCAGGGGTGGAGACTGTAATGGAAATACCTTTAAATTGTTGTAACCCATGATTTGAGTTGCATGTTATGGGAATTACTATAGCAGGAACCACCTGAACCAATGGAGGACAAGCCTTACGAGAAGCAGTGCAAGTGCAGCAGTGACCCAACGAGAGCTGGCTTTGGTGCCCAGTAACTCCACACAACACACCACTTCTGTCCTGAGTGACCACCATAACAGATGGAGCCCAAAGTCATGGACTAAATGAACTCAATGGACATTTTGTGGACATTTTAAAGACATTTTATAGGGGTGGTCCATAGACTAAGGGAATGATATCTGTGTATTGTATCAAAGGATGGGAAGGGGGGTGGCGGTTAATGAGAATGTATAGGATAGTGTAGGACCTGAGCATGATGTAAACGGTATGGAATAAGGGGTGGAGAATGTGCTGGTTTTGGCTGGGATAGAGTTGATTTTCTTCACAGTAGCTAGTATGGGGCTACGTTTTGGATTTGTGCTGCAAACAGTGTTGATAATGCAGACATGTTTTTGTTACTGCTGAGCAGTGCTTACACAGAGTCAAGGCCTTTGCTGCTTCCCACACCACCCCACCAGCGAGTAGGCTGGGGGTGCACAAGAAGTTGGGAGGGGACACAGCCAGGACAGCTGACCCCAACTGACCAAAGGGATATTCCATGCCATATGATGTCATGCTCAGCATATAAAGCTGGGGGAAGAAGAAGGAAGGGGAGGACGTTCGGAGTGATGGCGCTTTGTCTTCCCAAGTAACTGTTATACGTGATGGAGCCCTGCTTTCCTGGAGATGGCTGAACACCTGCCTGCCAATGGGAAATAGTGAGTGAATTCCTCATTTTGCTTTGCTTGCGTGCACGGCTTTTGCTTTACCTATTAAACTGTCTTTATCTCAACCCACGAGTTTTCTCACTTTTGCTCTTCCAATTCCCTCCCCCATCCTACTGAGGGGGGAGTGAGCGAGTGGCTGGGTAGTGCTTAGTAGCCGGCTGGGGTTAAACCACAACACATGGTGAAGCTCCACCTACTCAACAGACTGCTCTCCATGCTTCTGTCAAAGGTGTGGCAGGCAGGAAGGTGAAGCCCTCCCAACCACAGATGAACAAAAAGGCAAAGCTCTGAAGCCCCGACACAAGATCATTCAGCTTGGAGGGAGGAGGACCTGCTTCCTACTCCCAGACCTCTCAGTATTTTAAACTTCTCTGACTCATTTAAAAAAGGCTACATTAACAGCCCTGGGTAACCAGAAGCATGCAGCATGAGAGCAAGACAGCTCCTCTGCAAGGAGAGCTCTTCCTATTGCGCTTGACATTGAGTTAGGCTCCTGGGCTCCTTCTCTGTACAGGGAGCCAAACTGTTTCCACTAAGTTATAATATAATGGCACTTGTCTAGGACACAATTTCTTCAAGCTGGTAAGTGTACTGGGCTTAGGTAACCACTTCCTAACCACCAGGCTATTACACCTAGGGTAGCTGGAAGCAGTAACACTTGCCTGTCCCCTACATGTTAGGAAAGCGGCCATCGCTGTGCCAATAGCACTTTGAGTT
Source organism: Calonectris borealis (assembly GCF_964195595.1). NCBI lineage: Eukaryota > Metazoa > Chordata > Aves > Procellariiformes > Procellariidae > Calonectris > Calonectris borealis. The sequence continues at coordinate 34,429,256 of NC_134314.1, read as the reverse complement.
CAACACTGAGTATCAATACGCATTATAGAGATACTGTATTAGCGTCAGGTCTTTCAGAGGACTTAAGCATATGACTACGTAGTTTGTGACTCCCAAACAGGCTTAGGTATAAGGCAGACAGCAAGCAATTCAGCAGCCAAGGCACTCATGCTCTGGTCCTGTATGGGCTGGACACACAGGAACACCCAGCTTCTCAGGTGCACCATTATGGAAAAATTTCGTGAACTGCACTCAAAGTGCCTCAGTTTCTACTTAGTGCCAGGTAAGCATGAAAATGCTTATGTGGATTTGAGTCTTCAGTGCCATACACCAGAGTGGGACTGCACTTCGTCACACAAAGGCATGGATATGCTTTCAGGAGTACCTAGTGACACTGTCCATATTACAGCAGGAATGCAAAACCCATCTTTGGATGTAAAGGCAATTTCAAGGCAATCAGCTAACGTTAAAGTGTTCCTCATGCCTGTTCATAAAAAAAGCAAAAGGAGGAACCTTCACAAAAGCCCTAACTCCTCAACACATTGCTCCAAGGTATTCAACAGGTCATAGGATAGCAGAACGTTCCACAAACACCACACACAGCGGTTTGAAATCTGATATTGGAAGGGTGAGGGGAGGACGAGGTCTCTGCCACTGACCAGGTATACCTAGAAAAAGAAAGTCATACTGGCCAGTACAAGCTGCATGCCTTTATCCTAAGAGTGTGACAAGCTCCGTAAGCCCCAGACTGCTGAAGGAAACTCAGTGGGCCAACGAACTAACAGATAGGGCGAGTTCCTGGAAAGAGACAAGCAGGTGGTTTCAAACCGAAGCATGCATTTCTGCTTTTCTCCGGAGCAAGCAGAGGAAGCATTACATTGTCCATAGTCCCGCTCCCAGTAACAGCGCCCTGCTCCCAGGCTGGCACGCTGCAGTACGTGCTGATGTCAGCATGGACTGGCAGAGAGGTTTTAGACGAAGGCTTTTAGCTCAGAATCAGAAACAGGGCTCAGGAAGACAGAGAGGTACAGACCCGGAGGAGAGAGACACAGCCTCTTTACCGATGACCCTAATCTCTTTCACTTCTCCTGAAACCCATATAGTCTACTCACAGAAACACCTCAAATTCCCTTGGATCCACAATTTTATGATCATCATGTGAAGAATACAGTAGTATAACCAATAATTCTTCCTTGAGTTTTCTGCCATGAGGAATGCTGGAAAGGAAAATTACAAGTAGTGTTTTAAAAATTCTTATTGCTATCGGGACATCCAGAACAGGAGAGAAATGCTGCACCCTTTTTATCCCTTACGATTCATGAGACAGCATGCATCCAGCCTCTGATCGGCCCAGGATTGAAGGTAGCCTAGTTTGCAACACAGATCAGCTTCACTTCCAGGGGACGTTACAGATTTGCACGTGGGTGTTACAGACAGAAACACTTCTCCGCCGGGTGGTTTTAAGTGAAAACTGGTGGCTGTTTTGCTGAGACATTTGGATAATCAGAAAAACTTTTACTGAAGATAATAGGAAGGGATGGTGACGATATATGACTTTTATAATATAGCTGTGCCATCTGGATAACACCATTGTATATTTGTAACAAACCTCTACAAAATTATGGAAGTAAATTCTTGACTCAAAATCCAATCTTACTCTCTTGAAAGATGTGTCTAACTCTTGACCCTAAAAGGAAGTAAGTGCTCAGCATACAGAAAAGGCAAACGATCTCAGAAAATCTAGTGGCTCGCTGTAAGAGTCGAATCATAATCCATATGACAACTATTTACTGTGACTTAATTTTTGAAAACCAGCGATATAGCTAAAGTAAGTATACAGGTTTGTAAGTTTCCCAATGTATTTTCTAATAGAAAATAGGCTCTTTATTTAAAGAAAAAAATGTATTTAAAATCACAATTTCTCAGACCAATGGAGAGCCTAGACTGTTATTTTCATTATTTGAAGAACTGTTGTAAGGAAATACTAACTTTGGGTATCACAAACCTTTGAAGATAATACAAAGTAATTTCAAGTTGAATTCACAAAGCACAATTTTTGACCTCTTCTAAAAATTGTACAGTGTCCAAAATTCACTTAGTAAAACTGCTGAAAATTCCCATAATCTCACAGAAAAGGAAGTATCAATCTAGAATTCAGAAATGCCAATCCAAAAGAAGAGCAGAAGAAAAAAAATGGGGGAAAAAAAAGGAGGAAGATTTATCCTCTACCCCATGTTAACAAGAACAGGGCTGAGAAATTACCATCTCTACCAACAAAAGTTCATTCTTGCAGTGACTGTAAGATTTATAGTATTGCTCTACAACATCACCACAGAACCAGTAATCTTCTTCACGGAATAAAAGCTAAATATTTATAGGGAAGTAGCTGTGCTGGAGGACAAGGAATGGGAGAAGGATAAATGTAGTTCAGAGCCTTTGAGCTACTCCTTTTTTAATTTTCTTCTGCTAAATAGAAACTGAAGAGGGATCCTTCACTTACGTTTCCCCACATTGACTAATACGATTCATTTTCACAAAACATTTCTCGTTTCAACCAGCCCACCTCCAAGACTAGCCACACCCCAAGCATAATAACGAACAGCAACAGCAAACTGAACTCTTCGTCTTGGACCGAGATCCAAACACCACGCTCCCAACGTGAGACCCTCTCCTCGGCAATACGCAACGCTAGCAGCTGGGCCTCAGTACTCGCCGTTGCAATCACCTCCAGCAGCCCCTGTAAAAATTCAGAGCCAGGCACCAATGGGAAGGGACAGAGACGGCAATATATGAAATGCTGTGCTAGCTTCACCACGCACAGCGCGCGGGGCCAAAGTCGGGAGCCTGCGGGGGTTTGGTCTCTCCATCGGTCAGAGAAAGCCACGGGGAAGAGCTGGCAGCCGCATTGTTCAAGTGGGTATTTCCACTGCTGCCAAAAGAAATACCCAGCTCACGTCACACCTTCAGAGCATCCCTTCCAAGCACAGGTGTGTGCAACCAGAAGGCAGTGAGGTAAGGATACACCTCCCGTAGCAGGGAGGGTCCGGGTAACGTCAGAGGTTTGCACGTATTCCAGTCACCTCTCCTACCGTTTCCCCCCCAGAGCGAACAGGCCTGACGGGTAGTCAGAAGAGGAGAAACCCTGATTCTCCTCCACAGGCCACAGCTTCAATCTGTTTATTCTCATCACTTGCAGCAGGCAATTTGGTAACGTTACGTTTGAAGCCTCCTATTGACGGAGGAGGCTAGAAAATGTGGTCACATGCGCCGTTTGGCAAGGATGTGGGGAGGATGAGAGAGAAAAGGTTCACAAGAGGCTGTGGGGACCCGGTTTCCAAACATGGCACCTACCCACACCCCGCGCTCCCCGCAACCCTCCCCGTGCCGCCGGCAGCGGGATAAACCCGCTCCCCCTCCGTCCCGCCAGCACGCACGCACGCTTCCCCTCTGTAACGAGCAGTGCGACTAATTGCATTTATTTCCTAATTACGGACGTCTTGCTGTCCCCACAGCGAGCCGCCTCCCAGCCGCTGCCCTCCCGGGAGCAGGCGACGAGCGGGCCGGGGGCGGCGGTTGGGGGCGCGGCGCGCGGGGCGGCGGTTGGGGCGGGGAGGGGAGGACAGGGCGGCGGTTGGGGGCAGCCGCCTCAGCCCCGCGGCGAGCGGCAGCGGAGGCCGAGCCAGGCGGGGGCAGCACGGCGGCCGCGGAGGCTCCCGCAGGCAGGGAAACCCCACCCAGCGGCCCCTCCTGAGAGAGGCGGGGTTTTGGGGACCCCAAAGGAATCCCACCTCACCCCTCACCCCCATGTCGGGGTTTCCGCCCGCCCCTTCGCCCGCCCTCTGCCGCTGGCTCCCTCGGGGCGGGGAGGGCCGCCGTCCCGCTCCGTCCCGCCGTGCCGGGCTCCCCCGGCAGCTCTGCCTCAGGAGGAGCTGCCCAGGGTGGGGGAGGACGGCCGGGGAGGAGGAAGTTATGGGTCGGGAGCGGGACCGGAGCTCCGCAGCGCCAGCCCCGGTGAGGGGTCCCTGCGGGGCGGCCCGCCGAGCAGGGCGAAGCCGGCTGGCCCCGGGCACCGGCCGGCTCCCGCTGTGGCAGCGCCCGCTCCCGCCCGCCGGCGATCAGAGCGTGAATGAGTGCCTGAATGAATGAATGACTGCCGTCTGCTTACTTGAGCATGGCCTCTTCTTTCTCCTCCTCTTCTTTCTGCCGGTCCATCACTGCCATGATAATGTTCCTCTCCTCCTCTGTCAGGTGGCTCAGGTCGGGCAGCTCCTGCATCGGGGGGGGCACCGTGGGCGGGCGAGGGCCGCGGGGCCCCACCGAAGAAGACATTTTCTTTCCGCCTCTCCCTTACACCTTCTACCTTTGCACGGCAAACCAAGCCAGCCTCTCCTCCGCCCCCTTCACAGTGTAGTCCTCCGAGCAGCAGCAGCCGGCAGCTCTCTGGCAGCAGCGGAGGAGGCGGAGACCCAGCCTTTCATGGTTGCTTGCATCCACCCCGGCCCGGCTGCTGCTGCTTGCTCCCTTTGTTTCCGCGGCTTCAGGGAGCTCGGGGGCTGCCGTGCCGCCGCCCGCAGCCCATCCTCCCGGCGGTGGGCGTGCGGGGCGGGGGTGCCGTGGCGCGGAGGGCTCCTGATCGCCGCTGGCGGGCTGCGTGCGGGGGGGGGGGGGGGGGGCGGTGCGCGCCGCGGGCCGGCCGGGAAGGGCGGGTGCTGCCGCCGCCGCCGAAATGCTCCGCCGCTGCGAGCCTGGCGCTGTGAGGAGGGAGGGGGAGTTGGGTGCCGGTGAGGCGGAGTCCGAGGCGCGCCGCCGCTGCCTCACGGGCGGCCGCGCTGCCTGCCCCTGCCCATGCCCATGCCCATGCCGGGGACCCGGGCCGGCCGCGCCTCTCCCCGCCGCTCCCCTCGCTCGTCCCGCGGCCGCACAGTCACGGCGTTGGTTCCGGCACTGCCGTCCTCCTAACGTCCTCCTCGAGGTTTCCGCACCGCAGGTCGGGGCCAGGAGCTCGCCCGAGTCCCCGCCAGGTCTGCCGTCTCGCCCTAGGCAGGGGCCACCGGTGGGAAGCGGGCAGCGGCTGGGGAGCCGTGCGGCGGGCTTGCTGCGGGCTGGCTTGAGGCGCCGGGGAAGCCCTGGGCTCCCGGTGCTGTCGCCGCTCCCTCGGGCGTGAGCCGTGCTCGGCCCTCGGCCCTGGGGCTTCAGGTCCAGCTGCAGCCCCCTTGCCTTAAGCCAGCACTGTCACCGCTCGACCGTCCCTCCTTTGGGGTCCCATGCTTCAGCACTTTCTTCATATGCCTCTTACACCCAGTAAGCGGTACCCATGCCATGGTATCCCCACAATTCCCACGAGGGTGGTGAGTGCTCTTAACTCTCCTCACCTATCAGACCCATTCTTTTCACTGCTGTGACCCACCAAAACTGGCCACGAAATATGCCACGGTGCTGACTGTTCAACTGAGGGGGTATTGCACAATGAAACAAAACCACTTCCAGAGATAGCTTCCCTATCAATTTCTGATCTACCAGCTCTGAGCAACTTGATTTTGGGGAGCTGGTAATGAACACAACAGCCTTTTTCTACAGGAGATCATCTGCATGTAATCCACTGGCCAGAAACTCATGCCTACAGCTCTGAAAGGTCCCTTGCCCAAACGCGTGCCTATCAGTGAATGAAATCATTCAGGCTACTTAAAAATGCAAAGCTGAAATATAGAGAAAACTGCACTTTCAAATAAAATGTGAACTACCGCTAACACACGCTGACACTTAAGACCTCTCAGTCACGCTTCTGCCGAGGTCACAGCATGGAAACAGCTCTGGTTTCTAGAGAGATCGTCTGATGGGCACGAACCAAAGGAAAAAAATCTATGCTGGCAGTGTTCAATGCTTCTTGCTGCCAAACTTGCCGGGTTTGGAATAGGGAGAGGGACCAGCTTTCAGCCAGCCACACTAATACCTCTCACGCAAATTCTGAGAGCTATGAACCTTCATGACCCTTTGAATTTGAGAGGAATTACTGTGGCCATCTGCTTGTGTCCCCCCAAGAGATTTTCTGCAGGACACAATCTGATAACACAAATTAAAGAGAAAAAAATAATAAGCACTACTGTGACCACCAGAACTTTCGAGTGGTAATGTCCAAGTTCAGCTCAGAAAGTGAAGTCTCTCAACTCTTCCAGCACATGAAGGAAACTGAAACTTGAATGACCGACAGATGGCTCAGAAGAGATTAAAGTGGTGTTAATAAGCAAAGCACTATGAAGGGCTGGTAAATATCATGTCACACTCAGTTAAAGACACAGACCCTCCACTAACTCGTGTGGTGATTTGTCCCAGGCCCTGGCCACGTTATTACTGCTAGATGTAATCCTCCTAGCTAAGTACTAACAAATCAGTAAAATCACTTCCCGCCATCTGCGACCAGCAGGGAAGAGAGCCTTCATGTTACAGGCTGATGCTAAAGAATTTATCCATTCATTACCAACAGGCAAAAGTATGGCAACCACCTCAAAACTGAAGAAAGCATGATTGAAAAGAATAAGACAATGAGAAGAAGGTGAGATACTACCAACTAAAACATGACATGACATTACTGGAATGGTAACACAAGACACGACGATTATGTTGTTATAGGTATCCGTAGATAGTCCACACTCCTTCAGATAATTTAGGCCTGCACATGCCATATAAAAGATGTAGCGCAAGTAACTGCAACAACGAATTCACTGGAGCAGTGGCCCTAGTGTTGAAGAGTCACTGCTTTAAGGCCAACCTAAACAAAATATTAAAGGTCTAAGATCACAAGACCCAAGAATCTCCATGATAATTTTATGAAGAAAATATTATATTAATTACTGATATATACACAGTCATATATGTCTGTTCTGTATTATTTTGTTAATTACTGTATGCTAGATCAAGCACATGAATTCTTACCGCTGTGTGTGAAATACAAAATGAATACAAAGAGTATGAGGGGACTTTATATAGTTTCTTATAACTTAAAAGGGAAAGCTGAAAGCCTTTGCAGAGTAATGGTTAAAAAAAATGATGGAAGTTGGAGTGTGGACTTGCACCAAGCCAATATTGTGAATAAAACTGTGTTACTGGAAAGCCCAGAATCATAGAATCATTTAGATTGGAAGGGACCTCTGGAGGTCATCAAGTCCAGCCTCCCTGTTCAAGCAGGGTCAGCTAGAGCAGGTTGCCCAGGTCCATGTCCAGATGGCTTTTGAGTATCTCCAAGGATAGAGACTCCACACCCCCTCTGGGCAACCGGTGCCGGTGCTCAGTCACCCTCACAGTAAAACTGTTTCCTCATGTTCAGATGAGTGCCTCTGGGTTTTAGCTCTTTGCCTCTGGTCCCCTCACTGGGCACCACTGAAAAGAGCCTGACTCAGTCTTCCTTACACCTTTGCATCAGATATTTATCTGAGCCTTCTCTTTCTAGGCTAAACAGTCCCAGCTCTCAGCCTTTCAGAATTTCATTGCCTGGTTAGTAAGAATGCCCCCTGCTTAGTAACATCCAAAGTCTTGTCACTGACAGGCATCCTATTAACTCCATTTCTCGGAAGTCCTATCTAGGGAAGACTGCTGTGAAATCTAGACATGGAATATCAATATAGCTATTGTAACGTATGAGGTAAATTACTTTCTTAAACTTGAGAAGCCAATCACTATAATGGTGTCTGTGATCTTTTCTTCTCAGTTCATAATTACAAGTATCCACATATGCCCCACGCATGACAGATGCTTATTTCCTTATGGTTCTAGACCTTCCTTCAATCTTAGGAACTTTCCTTCTCCCCAATATCTTCCTTTCAGATTATCCAAAGGGCATGGTCTAAATTTCTCAATTCCACTAATACTCCCTAGGCTCTTTTCGTTAGCCTAGCTGGGAGCAGTCATGATTGTCTGTTTTCTTGCTTGAGGCAAACTGAAAGAAGAAACTGGAAATAAACAATTCAGAGGGTTTTCCTGTAGGTCCCTTCCCTAGAAGAGTGGTGCTCTTCCTCAGACTCATGGGAGACTGGGGATAGTGAAAGCTGTGGAGGAGTTTTCAGTCTGCGGAGGTTTGCTGTTTGAGGGACAGCCATGAAGGATGAAATACCATGTAGCATAAAGGGCTCGAAGTAATTTCTCGCAATAGGTTAGTAAAAGTAGGACACTGTGACTTCCCTCTCACTCAAAAAGAAGTTGAAGGAATTTAAAAACTTCAAAGACAAACCAAATTCACAGTAAAATCTCTTGTATTAACATATCGTGATTTTCAAGAGCAGTTTTTGTTTGGGCGTCTGACTCACGATTTTCATTTCTTTAAGTTTGGTGGTACTGCAGTATTTAAGAGAGAGAGAAGAAGGTCACAGCTAGCTCTAGCATGAGAAGAAATGGAGAGAGTCTTTTTCAAGGCAGATAAAAAACACTGGCACAAAGGGAGTTTGTTTCAGGTAGGGATTTCAGGGCCTGTTCTGAACAAGATTTGTTATTATGTATAATTTTATAATGACTGCCTACATCCTGCAGTGATTAGTGTCTTTAAAATGCTCTCAGAGAGAACTCTTGGTCTTCTTTTAAATATATTTAAAAAAAAAGAAAGAAAAAAACAAACAAACAACAAAGTAGCAGTTCCATCGGCAGCAAACCTTATGGAGCCTCGGTTTGGATGACAGCTTTGGATTCGCTTGTGTCAAATAGTGCAGCTGAGTTCACACTTCCACCTGTTCTTCAGTGGGTGCACAAATCTGAGTCTCCTCTGTATGGCTGCTGATTTTCATAAAACCTGCAGGAGCTCAATGTTTTTAGACCTCTCCCGTTTTGTCAGGCTTATGTGAAATTGGTCAAGAGATTCAAATGTTATTGCTGGAGAACTGACAGAAAAACAGGGTGATTGCATAGATTGGTTTCCTTAAAAAAATAGACTAGAAACCCTGCCCCACCCCCATATGTCTCTAATTATTCCCTTTGCTCTTCTCAGTTCCCTCCTGTTTAGCTGTGTATTTCTGGCATGGCAGTTTCCAGAAAATCATCCCATCCTTCAGGTGCAGCTTGCCAAAAATGCATAAACAGGAACTGTCACCTTCCTCCTCCATGACATGATGCTTCTGTACGTGCAGCTCCAAATCATACACCCTTTTAGGTGCAATAGTGCATTTGCAAACTCCTATCTGATTTGAATCTGTTATGAGCTCATTCTTATTTCAGTCTGACTACTTTCCAAATGTGTTCATTAATAATTATTTTTTAACCAGAAATACTAACAAGGTTTTAAGTACAAGATAATTTTCCAAAGTACTGAGATCAGTTTCCATTTTTTCTCCTTTAACTAGAAAAAAGTGCAAAAATGATGGAACTGACACCACCCCCCACCCCAAAAAGTCATCATCTACTTTTTGTTTATCTTCTGGACCTATTGTCTAAAGCTGATAGTGCAGGCAGATTCAACCCCATTCAGTTCAGGGGAACCCTGCATAAGGGTTCCCACTGCACAGAAATACCCTAAGTTTGTAATATCTTTTTACATCTGTCAGAAAGGCTGAGAAGTGTTATGGCTCAGACAGAAGAAACTGAAGCCCAATACTCTTAGTCAGCAATCTGGCAGTTGGAAAAGCAATGATTCAGTTCAAGCATTGGAGTTACAACATTTTCTATAATTATGGACCATATCTTTTTGGAATAAGAATTTTATTGTTGCTCCAGTGGTTTTGCTGAACGGTTCTAATATAATTAGTAAAGTAGCCTATAGATATAATGAATATATACTTTGCATTATAACATATAAAGCTTTTTTTAAAATCTATTTGCTGCCAATTGAAGTATCTTACCATTATTTTTGCTCCAGAAGAAAATCTTCAATAAAGTCTTGAATGTTTTACACTATGACTGCAGCAGAGAGTGCAGTAAAGGTAAGACCTAAATGATCTAAATCACCAAATGAACAAAGTGCTTAGTACACTGAGGTCTAATGCTGTCCATGTAGCCAGAAGCCCTCCAACAGCTGCCAGCAGCCCAGAAATACTCTTGTCAAGAGAATGCAAGAAACTCCTGCTGTTTTATCAAGCCTAATTGGCAGTAAACACCTGATTCCCCAGACAGGCTGTAAAGAAGCAGCAGGTAAGAGGACTGCAGTGAGGGGGGGAAGGTGTCATTCTCCAGAACTGTTCCTGCGATGGAGGATGTGCTGTGGCAAGTTCTGTCTTACGATCTGTTGCAACCTATATAATCTTATGCATCTCTATTCATAAATTGCAAGATGATACTTTCAAAGTCAGTATCATTACTAAAACAGGCACAAGAGTTTTGTGTTGGACTTAATAAGTAGCGAGGCAAGTGTGTAGGAGAAAATACCTTTAATTCTCAAATGGATATAATCAGAAAAGATGAACAAACTTTCAGGCACACAAGCTCTTTTAGGTTCAAAAAGAAACAGCAAAATTCAAGCTAAGCACCGCCTGGGAACAGTTGCTTTGAACTTAACTTTATTATTCGAATCGGCTAGACAACCTGAGAGAAAAGGGTGCTTGAAAGATGTGGAATAGAGAGGATATTTGTAAAAGGAGTGATACGTTTGTGGAAAAGAAGGAAACAGAAGGAAAGACAGACAGAAAGATAATTATTACCTATGAAAGAGGAAGATGTCAGATGAGATGTGAGAACAACCAGATGTCATAAAACCAATATGTGTACTGAGTTAATGACTTTAAACAAAATGTAGTTTCATCAAAATGAAAGCATTCGTCAGAAATGTGTCAGCATCTACTGCATTGTTTAACTGAAGAAAAATTAAAACATTTTGTTTCTGTGGTGTAGAATTTCTTCATTTTGATGTTTTGATTCATTTTGTTTGAGCTTCATATTATACTAAATTACTGAAAGAGCAACCACTGATGAAAAAATGTGACATATATATTGTATTTAAGAAGTTAAATACTTCAGTATAGGAGGCACAATTGTATTAAAGAGAAGGCATGAAAAATGAAGCTGTGATAATCCCAAACCAGCATTTTGGGGAATATTTGTTTTGCGAATAATTTGGATTTTTGCTGTTCAAATTTAATACCCTGAAATAAAGAAAAAATAATCACATAGGAGATAATTCAGTTCTCAGCCAGCTGTATCATTTTTATAATTGGGGAAGCTGAGGCACAGATTGAGTAAGTGACATTACCCAAGTCATCAAGTAAGTCACTGGAGAAAATAGTAAAGGGTCACATCCAGTTCCTGTGGTCTGACTATTCATCTGCCTCCCACATCTTAGGGTGCTCTTACAATCAAGCTGAATAATCTAAGTGGTTACTTTCCTTAGTCTTCCCTTAGTTGCTGTACTCTGAGTCACAACAAAGATTCAATGCTTGTAGTCCACCACAATACAGACTAAAACAGGTGAGCTTAAACAGGTGATTTAAAGTACTTGTTTCAATATGGATCTAGAAACCAGCTGTTTCTTTTTCTCTTTCACAATGTTATTTTTGTTACCAAAAAGATGCAACATAATATTCTTATTTATGCATTAAATATCTCTCTTTTATATATACAATCTTCTCTATTTGTTCTGAGTCTTTAGGTACACATATACTTTTTATATGCATAAGGAAGTACCAAACTGTAAAGAGGGAGAAAATTCAGAACTGTGGCACCTAAATCAGTGTGTTCCAGTCAAAAGCTGTACCCTGAATAATCTTGTTTGAATGTTCTAACAATACAACTGTTTATATGAAGTTCCATGTTTCTTAAATGGAAAAAACTTATGAAGAAGTTTGAAGTAAATAACTCACGAATGCCTGGAGATTATGTTCCTAAAATTACTTCCCAGTGACCTCCAGGAGTCGTTCTTACTTTGTTGCCAAAGAATTATATTCTCAGATTATTTTGCAAATCACCTTTAAAAGCTGAAATGCTGAAAGGAAAGATGAAATTCTACCGAGGTTTTTTACCCTTCTCAGGATGTATGAGATTATGAACTGAACTCCTAAAGGAGAGGTCTGTGGTCTCAGGTCAATACCTGAGATTCAACTTGAAAAGGGATATCTATGTAAGTGTTGTTTTGTGTTAAAAATAGAATCAGAATTATATCTGTTGAAACACTTTTTGTGGTCAAGGCATAATTAGAGAGGAGAAGATTTTTACAAGTACAAGAATGTCTTCAGTTACAGTCAATATTGTTGCCCTCTGGGCTAAAGACAAAATCAAAGAGCCAGAATAGAAGATTATCAGGATGAGGAAAATGGAGTAGAATTAATGAATTTGCAATGAAGGTGGAAGCATTTGGGCTCAGCAGAGTAGTAGAGAAACAGAAGATGGAGCTCAGATGTCGATATTAGTGGAGTGAGAGTAGCAGGCTTCAGGGTCAAAACACGACAGCATAAGCTCTGCTGCAGTCCTGAAAGCAAAGGAATTGGATCAAAACTACTGATGACATGATTGAACAACTATCAATTACAGCTGTTTTTCTTCCTTCTTTTTTCCTGATGGAAGAAAGATAGCCAGTGGGATGCTCTAATACTAGTGTACAAAATAGAAAGGGATGAAAAAAGTATACCGTGTTACTGCTACAATAGAATTACATATTTAGTTAGAGCTTGGGATCAAACTGAATTAACAAACTAACCACCTTAACAAGTAGCACAGGAGCTGGATTGAAATGCCAGACCCAAAGAGGAAGACTATAGAATGGGGTCAATACTACCAGCCTCCCAACCAGGAGCTGAGACAGGCTGAGTTAAGCTGTAAGAAGTCAGAGGGTTGGTAAGGACAGAAAGTATTGGGTCACTTCAGTTACCTCCATGAAGAGGGAAACTTCATAAGGGTCATAAACCGTAGACGAAATTGTCAATGATTCTTTCATGGATCAGCTGGCTAGCAACCCCACAAAAGGAAACGCAGCCCTTGACAAGATAATGACAAAAATCTGTTTCAAAATTTCCTCTGGAAGCACAACTCTGTAACAATAATCGTTACTCAGATCCAGCATCCATGACACAAAAAAAGCAAAAGGCCAAAAACTTCACCAGTTATGCCATCAATTGGGGAACAGAGAATTGTTACAGGTGGTGTAGAGTCTGAAAGACACCAGAGTGGAAGCACAACAATGTTGTGTACTGTGTATTAGGAGAGACTTGGAAACTGGCAAAAGGAAGATGGAATGGCTAATCCGGGTTTTTAAAATTAAGAAAACATAATTTAAAAATCTGAAATTGTATTCAAACAAAATTTAAAGGATAATAAAATTGGGTAGATGAAATATGAAAATATAATCAAGCAGACCAAAAAAGAATCAGAGGAGTAGCTTCCTAAAGGAACTAAAATTAGTTCTAAGTTCTTCTCTTAGGACATTAGGAGCAAAGTATCTGGCAAACATTTTGTAGCACTTCCTTAACTGGAGCAGAAAAGGAGCAGTCCGAGAGGACAAGACCATTGCAGAGAAGCTAAATAGATTATTGGCTTACAGGTTCATTATAGAAAAGATGGGAGATTACAACACAAGCATCCTTTTTTAAGGGTAACTCAATAAACCATCTGTCTGAAAATTGAAGCAACTTTGGAAAGGATTATGATTCAAAGAAATAGAATGAAAAGTAACAAATACAAATCACCAGGGCCAAGTGGTATTCACCGAAAAACTTAAAGAGGAAACAGGTGAATTACTCATGGTAATGTGTATTCACACCTGATGATGACTATGATCTTGGAAAGAGAAAATATGGTTCTGCCTTGTAAACCTCTTGGAGTTCTCTAAAGTGTGGTTCTGTGTGATCCTGTTGATATAGTTTACTGGGATTTCCAAAAGACGTTGACAATATCCTTCAAGAAAGGATACTGAACAGCCATGGGAGAAGAGGGAAAATCCTGTCTTAAATGCATAGAATGTGATAATTTAGGTTTGAATGGACTTCCGGAGGTCATATAGTCCAACCTCTTGCTCAAAGTAATGCCAGCTTACACCTTAGATAAGGTGGCTCGGGGTCGTGAACAGTCAAGCTTTGAATATCCTGAAGGATAGAAATCCCACAAGCTCTTTGGTTGTCTTGATGCAGTGTGAAGACAGTCTTTCTTATTTCTAATCACAATTTCCCTTGCAGCAACTCACATCCGTTGCCTCTTCTCCCTTCATTGTGAACCTATGAGAAAAGTTTACCTCTGTGTTCTTTATAATCTCATCTTAAAAAGCCAAACAAAGCAATTAGATTTGCTTTTAGCCTTTTCTTTAAGCTGAACAAACAAAGCTAGAAGTAAAACACAATAGGAACTAATAGTTAAAATTCTCAGTAAAGGAAGAGGAGTTTGACAGAATTCTGTGCTGGGACCCCCATGCTTTAGCATAGTCACAAATGACCTGGAAAAGGGGATAAGCGGTGAGATTTCAAAGTTTTCTGATGATACAGTTATCAATGTAATAAGGACAAGGGTTGAGTGTACAATTGCTGGAAGATCTTATGAGGCTTCATGACAAAGCAATAAAATGGCTTCCTGACAGAGCAATAAAACATTTTGTGAAATGCTGTGGTGAAAAACAATCTTAGCTTCATATATCAAATATGGACTCAAATATCACAGGACTGTGACCTGACCGTTACCGCTCAGAAGTGAGAGAGACTTTGGGGTTAAGATAAATAGTTCCAAGAAAGCACCATTTCAGTGCTCAGCAGCAGTCAAAAAATAAATCAAATGCTAGTAACTATCAGGAAAGGAGTAAAGAACAAGACAGAAAACACAGTTATATCTCTGGATAAATGCACGTTTCTTATACGTTTAATACTATCTGCAGTTCTGGTCTCATTTAAGAAAGGATGTATTAGAGCTTAAAAGAGATTCAGAGAAGGACACATTTGATGATCAAATAGTACAGAATGGCTTCTGTACAATGAATGATTCGGTGGGCTTGGATTCTGCAAAAAAAGGATGATCTGTGGGGATGTAATGAAGATCTACAAAATCATAAGTAGTGTGACTGAAGTGGATAGAGATCAACTATTCACTGTCCCTTCCAGGGACATTACGAGTCATCAAATAAAGCTTGTGATGATGGTTCCTCACACGTCGGGTACCAGACCTGTGGAAATCCTTGCAAAAGACACTGTGAATGGAAGAAATTTATATAAGCTCAGGAGGAGAAGTACTTGGAAGAATGATTCATGAAGATTATTGCTAAATAAACAAAATATAAAAGACTCAGGAAATCCTGTAAGCTTAAACAGTATGAAGCTGGAAGAGTATTAGAGGAAACAACCATATATACTTACATGGGTCTTATTCTTCCCTAAATGTCAACTTATAATCACTGTTAGATACAGAACATTGGCTAGAGGGACCTTTGTTTGGAATCAGTATGGCAGTTCTTATGTTCTTACTACTTGGCTTTTTTCTTTTTTTTTTTTTTTAAATAATCATCCTCAAAATTAGCCCCACATTTCAGAGGCTACGCAGTTGCCCAGCCTGTCTTGCTCCATTCCAATATTAGCTGAGATGCAGCCTAGAGTCTAGCCCATTTTATTGCTGTCCAAAATGAAGAAATACATATTTTATCACAACAAAACAACTTTTACTCCGACCACAGAGTAAAACAAAACCAATTGATGTGTTTTCTAAGCACAGCCTGCTCCTGTATACGCTAGGAACAAAGTGATGTTCAATATCTCATTAAATGCAATGCTTAATATGTCTTCTGCATTGACAGAACAGAAACAAAACCTTTTTTAGATTGGAGATAGATGAGATTTCCTTATTTAAAAAAGCTCAAGCCAGTCCTGTAAAGGATGTTTGTTAAATTTTTGATAGTGACCTGACTCAAGCCAGATGCTCTGAAGAAAACCCCAGAGAAATCTACCAGCTGCTGCTGGTAGAAACTAACAAAATGGATGTCAGACTAAATAGCTCCTTATACTTTGCAATGGAAGAGGGTTAAAAGGCATATATAGATCTTTGTCCTTTAACTGGTGGTGCTATAGCACATAGGTAGGCTGATGAGAGACTTACATTAGAGAAAAGCTTTGGTCAGCAAGGAGGCAGACTATACAAGTTTCATTTCTTTGGAAAGGATTGTTGCCGGCCTTCTCACCTTGTGTTAAGGAATCTATATTTTTTCCACTTTGATTTAAAAACCCACATTGTTTTCAATCTAGTGGCTGTACCACAAAGGAAAAATCAAGAAACCAGAAGTCAAAGCTATTAGACTTCAAAATAAAACAACTTCTTTCTGAGGGCCAGAGATAGTTGTCAAAACAAAGGTAAATCCATTTGTGTTGTGAGAGTTGACAGGATCAGCTGTCCTCGGAGAATTCTTCCGAGACTCAGAGGCATCGCAAACCAGAAAAGCGTTGGTGATAATGGAGAGAGGCCCAAGGAAATCACAGAGATTATACTAAATCTATCTCAGTATTAATAACCACCCACCACCATAGCTTAATTTATGTAGCTGTTCTGGAGCAAACCTGTAGAAGAGATGTAATGTATGGGTGTGGTGCATTGTAGCTTACAGCCTTATGGATGTACACTATCCTGGCTTAGGTTATAATTCACATTATTAAATGTATTTGCCTTTCAGGGAAGGGCAGGCATGGTATCTGCTGCAACTTTATCAGTTTAACTATAAGGGTTTCTTTGAAACAAGTTTTTCATTCTATAGTACTGCATCCTAGCAAGGGGAGTTCTCTGCTTAGGAGTCTCTGTAGAGGCAACAGCTCCTATAGAGGTGCTGCTGCTGAAAAGAGCATCCCCAGAGACGCAGCACATCAGCTGAATGTCTTCAGGCACAGTAATGATTTAGCTCACATGGTTCTTGCACAGCCTTGTGTCCTCAGAGCACCCTGCTAAGTCTTCTGATCTCCTGCAGGGTGATGATGGCCAAATCCTGGAAGCACAGGTTCAACCTGAAGTTCTGCGAGAGCTCTTACCCAAGGAGTTGCAAGTGGCAATTTGCAGATCAGTAGCTTGGTGGATTTCTGGCATAGTTTCCTCAGAGCCATGGTGCTGGAATTGCAGGGATAGAGTCCCTTCATGTCACCCTTGGAAGAAGCATGCTGGCAGGCAGCCATGGTAGCAAGCTGCTTTCTGGGCACTCTGTCTCCAGCTGATGCACTGGCTTGCAGCTGGTGGGCCAAGTCATTCTTGGCCTAGATAGGTCTGCTTTGTTAGGGATAGTGGCACAAACCCTGGAGAGTTCAACATTAATGGCAGTCCCTGCCCTGCAACAGCTGCACTAGAAGCCAAAGAAAGGATGAATACTATATTGCTGAACTAAGGTATAGTAAAGACCTCTGTCTAGACTTCCTAGTGCTTTTTCCTCAGAGGTCAGAAACATGCTTCATTCTGACTCTTCTCTCTGTTGGCACTCTTTGAAGTGAAATACCCCTGGCATGCATCCCATCAGGCTCAGAGATCCTATTATTTTGTTTAGACCCTTACTTATGTCTTGTGTCCTTTTTTTCAGACCTCAGAAGCTTACTTTACCTGAAGCTTAAGACTGACTTTGAGCACTGAGCATTGCCATTGAACCAAGGCTGGTGCCACATCTCCCATGAACCATTCAGAAGTTAATTGCTTCCCTGAAGAGTGTGCCATTTTAAGCATGAAGCCAGAGGGAACAGCTGGGTACCAGCAGAGGGAACATATCAAGAAACAGTGCTCAGTATCTGTCAGCTTGAGCTGTGATAGTCTCAGCCAAGGGCTGCTGCCAGGCAAAGGAGAGTGTAAGGAGACACTTAAAAGGAGTTAATGAGGTAGCTTTGTGGCTATTTACAGAGTTTTCCCTTGGTGTGAAGGGCAGGAGGGAAGAGAGACCAAAGGTAGTGTTTTGTTTTGTTAGGTTTTTTTAAATTTAACAGATAGAAAGTGGAAACTGGCAAATTGATTGAATAGAAAAAATGAAAGGCTGAGTCCTAACACTGCTATTTGGAAGACGTAGCCTGGTATCTTTTGATGGAAGGCCAAGTGAAATGAGACATTACTGTTATGCCCCAAAATATTAAAAGGATCAATTTGCAATATTTTGTTTCCCAGGAAATCTTCCTGTATCTGAAAATTTCACGTAAGATAGGATATCAAGACAGCAGCTAAGAAGCCTCAGAGCTTGCTTTTAGCCCTTATTCTGTCAGATGGCATTCACAGAGCCTATGACCAGTGAACTGAGTGACCTAATGCAAAGATTTCCTCCCTTCCAAATATATCTGTTAGTAATAAGATATAAGTAGGGCTTATATACCTAAAAGTACCTATCTGTGAATCTGTTCATTGGACGTTCTTAAACAAAGATGTCTTCCAAACTGTGAGTAAACAGATTGGAGGTACCAAAGATGAGGTCCTTCATCAGTCTGGATATTTTAAACTAGTTGAATAATCAGCCTCCATGTTTTCAAAACACAGCTCCTATCTTATAAAATGTTTAAAATGCAGAAGTGTTGCTATTTTGGTTTTGCAGGCTTACACTTACCTGGAGATTGGGTAGAATCAGAGTGGAGGAGAGAGAAAATCACTGGATTGGGATGCGTGTAAAAGATCAGAACCGCACTCATGCACAGTCTGTCAGTCAAACATGATACTCAGTGAGGAGAAGCAGAGCTTCCTTTGCCAAGCCTCTTGTCTTTCATTGAAGTATTGGAGTATCAGACTTGCAAGTGTATGAGAAGAGGAGAAAAGATTGTAAGTCAGTATAAGGGGACAAAGTGTCTAGTGTGACTGAACAGAAGGATGAGAAAGAGGTAGGGATGGAACAAAATACCTAAAGAGAGTAATTAACATGTAACCATTTCTCATAGGTTTTCTGTCTTGCCTATTTTAAGTGGTTTTGACAAGTGTTAAGGGTGATAATTATCAGTCCCTTTAGTATCTTAAGTACAGAGAATCACAGAAAAACAGGTGAGAAGAGGCTTCAGGAGGTCACCTGGTCCATCCTCCCACCCAAAGTAGGATCAATTATTCATTTATGATCAATCATCATTGCTAGTAGACATTTTCCTATCTTGTTCCTCAGGACAGCTAAACTATTCCAGAGACTGGCTATCTTTACTCTCAGAAAGCTACTTCTAATGTCAAAATTAAGTCTGCTGCAATTTTAGCCCATTTTTTCCTGATTTGTACACAGGGGATGTTCTTATCCTCTTTGCAGCAGCCTTTAACGCATTTGAAGGTTGCTATCACATCTTTTCTCAGCATTCTTTTCTGCAGTGTTCCCATCCTGGCAATTTCAGACTTCCAAACGATAATCAAACTTTCAGAATGAAAATAGCTTTCTCGACTCCTTTCTTCTTTACTTCCTAAAAGTGTGTAAATTTTATTCTTAATGCTATCAAGAGAGAATTGGCTACACAATTCTTTAGAGTCACCTGAAAGAAAGGAACACAAAAGTCATGGGCAAATGAAACACCCTACAACAACTGTACCTGTCCAGTTTCTCCACATTACTTAGAACATAGCTTCAGTATCCTAATGTCATGATGGCATTTAAGCATACTTTGGTTTTGAGAAGTGGGTTCAGATTATGATTTTAGGTCCTTTGTATTACAGTCTGATCTGTATTGGTGGAACTAAGATGAATCTAATAGGATCTTATGGAGATGTAATGATTTATCTGTATGGTCCATTTCAGAGGCTTTAGGTGTGCTGATTTGCAACTGAAGTGGCTCCACTGAATTAAGTATCATTTAAACATAATGTTACAAGAATTATTATTATAACAAATTGTTATAACTTATTGTTTAACTGTTAACTACAAAAATAATGCATAAATAATTTCTTATACATAAAACAAGGAATTCTTTACAAAACAAGTGGTAGAATCATGCCTTAGAGTAACACATAAGCAAAAAACTAGACAGTTATGAATTTCACTCAAAACTAGGAAAGACTAGCATTCTGATGAAAGGTTTATTTCTTATTATGATTACAAATGCAGCTTATTAGACCAGGAGCCTGTCCTGCTGCTGAAGGTTACTGCTGTGCTGTAGCACTATAAATGCAAGGGTCAGCAATTGCTAGGCCATTCAATCTCTCTCCTCCATTTATACCCTTGAAAGGGAAAAAGAAAAAAGGTAGACAGAGATTCTGTTTCTATTCTTGTTAAAGTTAACGCAACAGGATCCGACAGGCTGTAGGTGTTGCTAGGAAAGTACTGCACAAGCTGGTCTGCCTCTTTTACTGTACTAGCTCTCTGCCTTCTACCAGCTGAGAATGCCATGGAAACAGAGGTTGGGAAGCAAAAGCTGGTCAGGTTGGGGATCGGGGATTTAATGTTTTTTAGTACCTGTATCAAAGGAGACTTTCTTTGGAATGGCAGTGTGAAACATCCTGCCCCATTTCTAGTGATCTCTACGGCAGTGACAGCATTCCCACTGGACAAAGACAAAACAGCGTGACAAGGTCGGCGCAGGAGCTGTTTGACTTGGTATCTCCTAAGCGGTATGTAAAAACTTAAAGTAATTAGAAAGGTGAGGCATGTGAATGCAAAAATATCTTTAAATGTAAGCAAATAAACTCAGTTTACCTTACTCAAAAGTGGAAGTTAATGAATAGTGTGAATTAGCAAGGGTGAACAGAGACAATGAAAAAAGATGAAAAAAAATCTGGTTTTAATAGTGTTAGTTATATTTTAATAACGATTTTTCTAATATGTTAGCAAATATCTTGAAAATAGCATTTGTCTTTCTAGTTGTCATGCTGTTATCATTTATTGTCTATGTCAATAAAAGCCTGATCTTAACTGTTGCAAATAAAGGAACTTATCACAGCAGTATCTCAGTCCAGTTCAAAGGCCTATCATCTGTAGGTCTGTAGCTCACAGTGGAGTTACCATGATTCAAGCATTTCTCCTTATCAGGTACTACCAATATGCACAGTTTTAACCTTCAGTGAATGTGGGGCAACACATCTTGTTTTAGTTTGCAGGGAAGAATAATCAAAGTAAATGGAAATGCTTTTGAAATTGCTGGCATGGGCTCCAAAGAACTTAGTCAGTGATTTCAATGGAATTAACCTCCCATTGGCCTATAAATCCAGATCTTCAAACATGTACACAGTTGCTGTAGAGTTGCTACAGCTCAGCTGACATCCACTAACCCGTTAAGTGTTAGGAACTGCATGTGTGAGCTTACATTATATGTCAAACAGCTCTGTAACTTGCTACTATGGAGCCCTCCAAACATTAACCAGATCCTAGTAACATCTTATTTAGAAGCAAAACAAAACAAAAAAACCAGGAAGACCTAACAACATGAGAAGAATTAAAACTAAACCCCTGCATTACAACAAACTGCTGTCAGGGCAGATTGCATGCCTGATTTTGTACCAATTTAAACTTGCACAGATTGGCAAGGTTTTGTTGTGCCTGACATTATCTTGACCTAGCAAAACTACTGTCATTCATGCTTCAATATTAAATGAAAGTGTAAAGATAGCCATTATCACTGAAATTGTTCAGTAGTATTTATACATAAACATGCCATTAGTGACCAAGCAGAATACATTTAATTACAATAGTTGTGACAAAAATAATTATCCAAAACTACTTAGCTGGTCTTGTGTTTTAAGGATTTATCCATTTCCAGCCAATGAATAGTTTGTTTTAAGCATCTATCAGTGTCCTGAAATAGGCTGTTGATAAACAAGAAGACTTTCACCAGGTGATCCTTGGAGTTGCTTGCAGAGATCCAAGAACATAGATCTGAGACGTGTGAACAGTCCCATTTATAGCATAAGAATTATTTTAGATGATCAACAGTGCTAATCCAATTAGAACAGATTAGCTGCCTAAACTGAGGCACGTAGTGCCATTTGCAGACTGTGTAGATGCTGCAGACACTTGCATGGGCTTGACAGGACCCCAAGCAGAATATCCTGTGACATCTAATTGACATTAGATTAATTTGTTTATATATCTGAATTCTGCTCTAACTGTTATATTGTCAACCTTCCCACTGCTTGTGAAAGATAGAAGATGGAAGTTCACATCACTAGTCTCAGCACAAGCTCATGACTGGCACCTCTGTTTGGTATTGTAAGATCGTACCTGGAAGAGAACGCCTGTTTAGTTTGCCCAACGTATTTTTGTTCATTCTGACCTACTAAGCCAAAAGATCCAAAGAGTATAACTAAGTGTGAAGTGTATCTGACCAGCATCATAAGCTTTGTCTGCATC
The DNA here is from genome assembly GCF_964195595.1 of Calonectris borealis. Classification (NCBI taxonomy): domain Eukaryota; kingdom Metazoa; phylum Chordata; class Aves; order Procellariiformes; family Procellariidae; genus Calonectris; species Calonectris borealis. The sequence continues at coordinate 34,407,163 of NC_134314.1, read as the reverse complement.
AATAAGTTAGAGTACCATAGAATGGACATAGTCATTGGAGGTCAATCATCTCTGCTTTTTAGTTTGCAGCAAGGTTTTCTCCTACACCAGCTATCACTTCTGCCAAACAATTCCCTTTCTTGGTGCAAGACAGCACAAGCCAGCCAGTTCCTACAAAGAACTTAAATAAGCTCATACTGTTTTGGAGGCTAAAAGTGTTTAAGAAGTATGGACTGGGCCAAACTGCTCTGGCTGGCCTCAGGCTCCCAATACCTTTCCCTGTTTAGCCTATTGGTACGGAGTAGGCATAGCTAAAGAGACCCTTACGACATCTTGTCTTCCCAATATACAGCTCCTAACTGCACAAGCCAGTTTGATCTGAAAAGACCCAAGAGGCTTTTTCCAGTCTTGAAATGGCACCATTTCTTTCTCTGCTGGAGGATATGTCCTGGTTCAGGAAGACCTTCCGTGTTTCCAGTTTCATATTTTTCACTGTGAAAGCAAGAAGTAAGAGCAAAATTAAGACTCAGATACCTTCTCTACCCAGTCTTAACTTGGTCTTCAGCACTTAGAGATACAGCTATTGTGCCTGCTCTTTAATTTGGACAACACGTTGAATGTTCGCCAAAGGGGACCTGAAAAAGGAGTGCAACCTGCTTTGTGCAGTCTCTTGCTTTGGCATTTCAGGTGGGAAAAATTTGGCTTGTGGATAGGATTTGACAGACTACCAGTATCTTTCTTCTGTGTATCTCAGTGTGAATGCTGAGTCATTTTGAGAGTATGCTGCATACTGAAGAATTAAACCTCAACCACTTAAAGGTTGGATTAAGACATTTTGGTGGTTTAGATCTCTAACTCAGAAGAAAATTAAAGCTTCCTGAACTGCAACCTCCCTTGAAAAGAAAAGAAGTTAAAGATGTCAATAGCTAACTATAACACCTGTTTATACAGCCAAAGACTAGAAAGCTCAGAGATTAAGTGATTGCCGTGAAAATTGGGACCCCACGGCAAAATTGTGAACAGACTAAAAATCTTGATTCCCAGACCTCTGCTTTAGTTAGTAAACTATATGCTATGTCAAGGAGCACCAAGAATAGGGCCACTTTGTGAGAGAAGATGAGGAGCTGACTACAATGCAGGTAGGTAGGAGGAATGACCACACTGACAAGGGCACAGTCCCACAGTATCCAAGCAAGACAAACACAGCAAGGTTGGCGAGAGTAACAGGCTCAGCCAACAGTCCAGTGATCAGACATATGCAAAGTGACATGTTAGGTTCGAAGTCAATCCAGAAGTCCAGTCAGCGAGTCAGGATCATCAACAAATAGAGCTGGATACAGACCTACCTACAGTGTAGCTCAGGCAAGGACTAGGGCTGGGCCTGAGCTTAAATGGTGCTCTTGGGCCAGAGGTGGAGGATGCATAGGCAGAGGTCCTGGAAGTTCTCAAGGCAATCAAAGCCAATTGGGGCACTCAGGGCATACTCACTATACACTATATTTCCTCTTCCTAATGTCTATCAAGAGGAATCTTAAGCACTGCTATTGTTACTTTTCTTGAGGCGGTATCATCTTTCATTAAATGTATGGACTGCTTTGTTTTTACAACATTTCAAGAGCTTCCTTAATAGTTTTTTGTAATTATTTGCAATTTTAATTAATGTGATGCTATAGTTATCCTTCTTACAATATAAGTAGCAGCAAAACAAATCTTTTGACAAGGTCACCCCCCAGACCAAAAGCACGTGCATTCCCTGAAAGACAAAGTGCATTGGGAGAAACAATAGAAGAAACCTATGAATGCTGGTGGCTCCTGAAAGAGATCTTCACTACAAAATTTTCTAACATTAGTGTTGGACAATTCTGTGACAGTGCCTGCACATTGCAATGAGGTTTTTAGAAAAGCAAGAGCTGTAGGTTATCTTGCTTGTGATCATAACTGGTGCTGGATTTGAATAAGTGCATCTGAATAACCAAACACCAGCAGCTGTGTTAGAAAAAAGAAAAGCTAATCTGATAGGTTCTGTCAGAGAGTGAGAGTCAGGGACAACGTAGCATTTTGCCTCTTCACGTGAGACCATTTCACACAGACTGCTCTTTTTTCGGTCTTCTGATGTGCCAGCTGAAAGGGGTGAGGTTGTGACCTCTTCATTTTACTAGCAGAGCTGATTGACAGCAAAGGGCACACGAACACCTACAAAGGCCCACCCTGTACTGTCTTCTGACATTCAGAGCCTTTTGTTAGATTTTCAAATCTTTTCTATGATTCCCACTTGTTCTTAGAGATTAGTCTGTAAAGCACATTTACAGTGAGGTAATGAAAATTACTAGGGGGGCACATGCTTCTTTAAAAGTGAAAATAACTGAAATTGCTTACAGTGAAGACAACTGCCATAGCAAGTATTGGGTTAAGAAGTAGTAGCGTTAGCCTTTAAAGACTTCCTCATCTAAATTATCAAAAGCGACTGTTGATGTAGGTGTTTTACCATAAAGTATTCAAACAGAGATGCCTCAAAAGGGTTTAAATTTCACAGTGATTGAAAACTTGCTATTTGGAAATCAGATTCCACAAGTTATTTTGAGTTAAGCATACAAAGCAAATGACTTCCTGAAATTTTAGGCCAAGTTTTAAATGTACAGTGCATCACAAAAAATACAGTTCATTGTTGCAAAGGATTATTTAGAGATCTGATGGAACTCGGAGCTATATGAACATGTGAATTTCTAAGCATACAATACCAAGTTATTTCTGGTCAGGAAAATATTCCTTACCATATTATCACAACTTTATGGGTATTGCAGATAAGTTCTATGCCTTTCTATGAAGTTTATGAGACAAAATATCAGAGCCTCCATATTGTTTGCTTTATTAGTCACTCTTTTTTGATCTTTGTTCCAGTAAAGTATAATTGTTGTCCTAATGAGTTTCAGATAAGCAAATGTATAGCAAGATAATAATCCACTTTGAAAGTTTTGTTTTATTTAGGTAAACCATCCCTCCTCATATTTTCTCCTGACAGCTAAAACGCATTCTTTTAGCCCACTAAGAATGCAATTAAATATAGATGAAATAATAAGATGCTGATATCGATTAAGAAGAGCTAGGTAATTTTAGAGTTTAGTCTTTGGTTATAGTATTACCAGAAACCAAATCATTCTTTGGTATAGCAGCACATATGGCACATAATATCACCCACTGTTCTGAGGCGCCCTGTTAGACAACCATATGTGCTGACAAAAGTCTCTGGTTTTTCAGGGGCTTATTCAAGATTGACTGGCTGCTTTTTCTCAAAATGTCCTTGATTTACTGCTTTACATCTAAATTAGAACTTTTAAACTGTAAATATTCATGCTCAGTTTCAAAATGCTACAGCATGTATAATTTTGGCCTGAAATACCGAGCTTCATTTCTACCAGACAAAAACATGCAACTCCATGACACTCAGGAGCTATGAAGAAAGGTTTATACTCTGATATTGACATCTAAGCATTATTAACTTTCTTGCCTAAACCTTTTTCCCACTTTACTCCCTACCAGTACACACCTCCAGATGTGACTTTCTTCATGGTTGTAGCACTACAGTCCTCATTTCACCTCTTATCTTTTAGTATCCAGTTTATGTACACACTCTGTGAGTTCTCTGTGGTTTGAAGAGTGGGAACATCCCATAGGAAATGTATGTAAATAGCAGCAGTTATGGGACAACAAACAATGAATCTTTTGTGAGTCAGCTTTGGCTGCTCTGAATAATACAGCGTAGAAGATAGCTCATCACAATAAAAAGGATATTGTAGGATATTTGCTTAAATGAGAAGTTAAAGCATGGGAATACATACTGAAAATAAGACTGGAAAAGTATTTTACAATGGCAATTTAGAGTGAGAGCAGCGCAGAATAAAATCACAGAATATTTGCAATGAAATCTTTGATATGCTGTCTTTAATGGGAATTAAAAGGCAGGAAGATACAAATTTCAGTTAACCAAAAGTAGGTCATTTTACTTCTTTGACATAAGAATTCCTTTGCTAAAGAAACAGAGATGATTTAATGTAGGCTTTAGTAAAGAGTATGACTTAGCACCTCAATACATTATGTTAAACAATTAAGACCACACAACACCTGTGAAGGGCATAATAAGTGGACTCAGAAATTATGGTCTGCAACATTGTCTGTCAGTATGGAATCATCCCTGGGTAGTGTGTCTCTGATGGATTTCCTTATGACTAAATTTTACAGTATTCAACATTCTCCTCAGTGACCTAAAAGTAAATATAAAATCAGCATTAATAAAAGCTGCAGATGACATGAGAGTTGGCAGAGTGGTAACTAACAGTGAATATAGATAAGTCAGTGTGATTTGGGTCAGCTGGTAGACTTGTCTATTCAAACAAACTGTAATTTAATACAGCAAGATACAGCTATCCCTACAGAATACTGAATTTTAAACTGGAAAATACTGACTTTAGAATAAATTGTGGAGTCACAGTGGACAAGAATCTGAGTTCTCATTGTGATGCTGTGGCACAAAGAGGTAGCACAAACTGTGAATGTACAAACAGAAGTAGTGAACAGAAACAGGGAAATGGTTTTTATTCTGCATGTGGCATTGGTGACACCGGTGTGCCACCTCCAGGTGTGGTACATACATCTTAAAACCAGTGCTGAAAAATTAGAGGAAAGGGCAGGAAAGAACTGCAAATACATCATGAAAGACTTAAAAGAGCTCAGTGCTTATTTTTAGCAAGGAGGACATTAAGAAGTGACTTGGATATGTTGTTTTGCATAAAGAAAATACCAAGTTCTCCTCTCTAATAGAGAAAGCAATAATACTGGGGGAAGGGAAAAAAATTATTTTTAATTTCTTTAATTCAAGCCTACCTTCCTTTCAGAAGGAAGTTTTAACCACACAAATGTCTGAGTTCAAGACAGGGGTAAGTGCATTAAATGTGATGATTTATGAAAGGCAGGGTGTCAGGCTGGGTAATCTAGCACCCCTTCTGATCCTAAACACAATGAATCTGTGATACACAGATGAATTTGTTTTCTCCCAGCTCCATTTGGTTGTTCCACAAATAGATTTAATTGTGGTAAGTGTTAATCCCATTTCTTTCCAAAAAACACTGGCACTTTCAAATGGAAAAATATTAGTTAATATGGAAAATTTGCAAATATTAAGTGTAAATGTTGATATTTACATCACCCTGAGCTGAGTGGGCAGATGCTGATATGCATGTGTAATGGCATTAGTACGGATTGTTAGTATAAATAGTGAAAAAATTGCATTTATTCCTAGATGATAATAGTAGGGTTCTTGCACCACTGTTCATCTAAGTATACGTTACACTTTTAAAGTTTTATGTAAAGTGTTTGTTTTTTCAACTACTGGTTATTCCCGTCGAAGTTGTTACCCTTTCTACAAGGCCGCGCTACCCGCGTTGAGGAGCTCGCCACGGAGCCCCTTCAGCACCACGGCCAGCACCCGCCTTCTCCTCGGCTTCTTGGGTTCTCCATGATAAATAGCCCAATCCTTCTACAGGCCTTATACTTTTCAGGACAAAAACCTTTTATTTGTAAGATTCGGTGGGTTAGTTTGGTTATCTTCCATAGAGAATCCAGAATAATCATGGGCAAAGTGAGCGACTTGGTTTTTGAAGTCATTAAAAATGCATTGATGCACAGTAAATGCAATCAAACTGCAAACAACAAGGTGCAAGTGAAAACCTTGTTCTGCTGGTAGCCACCACTGACAGGATGCATTGCCAAGTCTAATGTGTGGTGGGATGGCCCCGGCCGGCAGCCAAGCACCCACAGAGCCATTTGCTCACTCTTTCCTCCCTTCCCCTCCTGCAGTGGGAATGGGAAGAAAAGAAGAAGAACAAGAAGAAGAAAACTCATGGATCAAAACAAAGACAAGGAAATCACTCACCAGTTACTGCAGTTGACAAAACAGATTCAGTTTGGGGAATTTAATTTAAAATGTTTAATTACTGATTTGGGTATTTGGAAACAAAAATGACAAATATTTAAACACCTGGGGAAGACACCTTTTCTCTCCCACTCCCAGGTTTGACTTCACTCCAGACACTCTCCTCCCCACTTCCCAATCTCCGCTCCCCTTCCTATCACTGCAGGTTACGCTTGGTCCCATCAGTGAGGCAACAGATGGTGCAGGAGGTTGGAGTCAGTGCGTAGCTATTTCTTTCTGCTGCTTTGTTCCTTTTCTCCTCCACTGCCCCTTCCTTCTTACTGTTTCCTCTGCTCCAGTGTGGGCTCCTTCATGGGCCACAGTCCCTACAGGGGGGTACCCGTGGCAATGCGTGCTAATCCATGAGCAGCGGTCCCTTCATGGAGGTATCTATCTGCTCCAGTGTGGGTCCTCCACAGGCTGCAGTCCTTTCCAGAAATACTTGCTTTTCCGTGAGCTTACCCACAGGCCACAGTCTCTTCAGGGAAGTACCTGCTCCAGTGTGGGTCCTCCATAGACCACATTTCCTTCACGGGTGTAACCAGCTCCACCGTGGAGTGCCTCCTAATGCCTTGTTGTTCCCTCTGTTGTTCACTTGTTCCATTGCCCTTGGTGTTCTCTGCCTTCTCTTAAATATGTCCTCGCAGAGGCACCACAAATTCCTCTGATTTGCTTAGCTTTGGGATGCAGTGGATCCATTGCTGAGCTGGCTTGAACCGGCAGTGTCCGGCACAAGGCAGTCCCTGATCTCCTCCTACAGAGGCCACCCCTGCAGGTGCCCCACTACCAAAACCTTACCATTTATATCCTACAGAGAATATCATACCTGAGCTAAACAAACTAGCTTGGGAAGGGGTCAATATGTTGGGCAGGGGCTCAGTAGTCTTTTTAGATGGCAGGAAATGCCCCCTAAGGACTAGAGAAAGGAGTATTTGTCTCACTGTGTCTGAGACCAAAACAAATCCATTCTTTTCATTTGCCTTGGTTCCACAAGGTCTCATAGACTCATTCCAGATTTAAAGCACCCAAAGTTAAAGGAGAATGGGGCTGAATTTCATTTGTTGTCCTCTTTGATTGAATTACCCCTGCTTTGTACATTGGATAATTACTTGCAGATATGCAAAGAAAATGTAGAATGCTACTTCACTAACTTTCAAACACGTAAAAAACTATAAAGACTCAAAGCATTTGGAAATGAGGTCTCTTTCACCACTGATAATGTAGACCTCTTAAGGAGTATGGGTATTCTTGATAACAGATGTGAGTAGAGCATGTGGCAGCAAATCTCTGTTAGATCGATCTAACTAACTGTTGCAAGGAACATGCAGCACCACAAACTTTCAAATGTGCACCCAAGATCTGGAGGGATTTTGTGTTGTAGGCACTCGAGTGCGTGGAAGACCATGCCATTCTATGTTCAGTTATTGCTTGTGCTAGCTAGGTTAAGCTAGCATTGGCACAGCTGCAAATGCCAGATCCATAATTCCACTTTGGTTTTAGACTCTTTTCATGTATCAGAGACTGGCTTGGTGCAGTTCTGTTTACCATTTTGGATTCCTTTGACCTAATTTGCCTGGGATTGATATAGGTGCAGCTCCATTAATTTCAGAGGCATAAATCCAGACTTACACCAATATAAATGTCAGACCCATATTTATAATGACATCCATATATTCTTCATTATATTCATGGACAATAGTCTACTAACAAGTCAATCAACTTCCTTCCAAACAAGCAGACTAATGAAAATAACTTATCAATACCCAGCTATTATTTTTTTACAGACAAGATGAAATCACATCAAGCAAACTACAAAGCCTCAATGTTTCTAGTGTTTTTAAAACAGAGGGGAAAGAAAAAACCAACTACTCTTTTTTATTATGGATCCAAAATTCTGCTTCTGGTCGATTTTATTATTTTAACAGGGTTTTTTAGTATCAGTCGCTGAATTAAACAGTAATTAACTATCATTTTAATATTCATAAATAGAATTTGTGTTATAAAGAGACCAAACTAATATGTCATTACAATGAGAGAGAATCCATCCTTGTAGACTAGCTTTATTCTACCAAAAACCTATTACATGTTATATATAGACAGATATAGGTTCTATTATAAGATTGAGATTGCATGGAATTTGGCCACTACGCAGAAGATGTAGGAGTCAAATCACATGGCATCTCTTCATGGGGCATTATCATCAGATTTCCATCACTGCTGCCATTAACCAACACTTTTAAACATCTTTATCTCTGGGTGAGTCTGTTGAGCCCAAACCAGGAGAACTTAATTTTAATAGGACCAAATGTTTTTATATAACAGCAATTTCTGTCACTTTTCCATTCAGAGTACAAGGAATAAGCATGTAACAAGTCATCTGTGCCTAGACACTCATCTGTCAGACATTCCTACAGAGTATTCTATACAGTGCAGTTGTTTTTTCTTATTTTCATAGTAGCAATTTGTTTCAGTGCAAAGATTGTTGGGGAGTGGACAGGTTGAGAAAAAAAAAATAAAATAATGGCAGAACATTGAGTACCTCCATTAACACAAGAAGTTCTAAAGCTCCGGAGCAGCTTTTCAAAAATATGCAGGGTTCAGTGTTTCTCAGTGTTCCCTCTAAGAGACAAGATATGAATAGGCTGTGAGAAAGCAAACTCAGCCCAGGTTCTTGAAATGTTCAAGTATAAAAATACACTGGTATCATCCCTGAAACTGATGAAATTACATTCTCATCCCTCAGCTCCACTTTCATTCTCCTTTCCCATTCTCCAAAAAAAGATGATTTTTAAATGGACCTAGCAAAGCTTTGATTTTCCTGTCATGACTTTAATGAGTAAACAGTTAAATTGTCAATAGTTAAAGATAGAGACACAGCAGGGAAAATTTGATGATTGGCATAGCTCTTGTGGAAACATACCTCTATGCAAGAGTCAAAGGGTTTCATTCAAAGGGAGTGCATTGTTTCTTTAGAAAGTGAAGGCTTTGGCAAAAAAACATTATAAATGAGAAATTAACACTTTTATGATTTTAGTAACTTTAGTATGTAATCCTAGTTGATGACCAGACTTCCTAGCTGAGAAGTTCAAATCTCCACTAACTGTTTCAGCACTATAGGCAGGTAAGCAGACATCACCTTCTCTTTCACTCAGAGTGCCTATTTGAGTGCCTGTTCACTCAAAGTGCCTACATTTTTAATGAGACTGTGCTTAAATTAGGTTCCTAATACAGAAAGTAACTGGATTCTACAAAAAATATTTCTTTACTTTTTGTTGTTTTGACACTTGTCAGAAGTTTTGTTGCTTTGACACTTGTGAGCCTTTGGATTTACTCAATTTCAGTCAATAAGCTGAATCTTGTGATAAACAAGTCTGCATTCTTATACTGGTAGGGCTTTTCAGCTATCATAGGTCTTCAAATAGCATAGTCTTAGAAAATTGTCTGTGCTTCCTCCTCCAGCAAGAGGAAGTTCACCTTTTAGCAAGGAAGTCTTCATTTTTTCTTTCCTGCCACTTTGCTGATACACAGAAATGCAAGGCCTCTGTTTTCGATCTGGGCCTTACAGGGTAATCTTTATGGCGTTTCACACCACCTCCTGTTGATGTCTTTGAGTAAAATCGACATGAAGTGGCTTCAACAGAGCATCAAACTGAGGGGACACAACAATAATGAAAGGTGGGAAACTGGCAGCTAGAAGCTGATCAAATAAAACTTTGCAGTTCCTGACTTGCCCAGTGTAAAAAGGCTCATTACAGCCTCAATAGATTTTTTTTTTGTCTGAATCTTAATCTACGTCTAAAATTAAGATAGCAGATTTACACCTACTCTGTTTCTCACCTACACTGTTTCTCTTAACATTGCATTATTATCATGTTGTAAGCAAAGGGAAAAAAATAGGAACAGCAGGAGTGAAGAGAGTCAAGAGGAGGTTTCTGAAAAGAGCCTTGTCCTTAACAAACCCTTGTCAGGTCAGCAGGTATCTTGGGAGGTTCTGTGGGTAGTGGAATAGACAAAATGGGTGCACAGAGATTATTATTTTTGCTCACCTGAAAAGGATGGACTTGAGCTGATGAAAAAAATACCCAAAGTAAAATTACAAATTCTAGAATGTTCAAAAATTTCTGACGTAATGTCTAGCATTTTAGAAAATTTTCAAGTCTGGAACTGGAAAAATAGATTCCTCTGACATTTTTCTATGAATTAGCATAAGCAAGTGTTTTATAAAAATGCAAGCATTGCTCAAAACCGCAAGCACTGCTCAAAACCGCAAGCGCTAGCGCTAACCATGTTCTCCCAGCTGCCCCATGTGCACATCAGGCATAGAGGTCTGATCTAAAACCAGATAACCTGAGCACTTTCCTGTTCACTCAGTTTTGTCTCACAATTTTCCGTGAAATGTTATTGACTATTAGAATGCAAAATTTGGTACAGGATTGTCTGTACTGCAACATAAAGTGTGTGTTCCTGTTGCTTTCTTAACTTTCTCATTAGTCATTCCTCTTTATTCCACGTTAGCTTATTGTACAGTTTTTAAGTTTTTTTCTAATGGTTTATTCCAACTTTTCCATTATTTATCTTGTTTCACAGCTCCCATCCTCCTCCATTGTGTCCTTTCTCAAAAGCTTATGTTTTTTCTATCTCACTCAAACTGCCTTTGTCTGTTACTCATATACTTACTTCTTTACTCATGGGATATTTTCTGTTGGGAGAGGAAGAGAAATTTCTTCTCTTCACTCTCCTTGGAGCTAGCAGGAGGGGAATGCTCTTCTCCGTTGCTGCTCCTGAAGGAGCAGAGCTCTGACTGAAAAGAGACAATGGATAGAAATTTCTGATGCTGATTTCCACCAAAATATGAAAAGTCTGTTCTTCCCTAGAACCAGACCTTTTACTTGCTCATCATCTAATTTTAGCTGTTAGCTGATTTTGACCTTTCCATAGTAATAACCATGCCTTAGATCTCATAAAGGAAAAGTTTAGTCAAAATTTCTAAGTTGAGTATCTAATACTGTATGCTTAAATCTGTATTTCTTTGCCTAATTTCCAGCTGAACAGGATACTGCATGACTCCTATGGATTCCTGTCAGCTCTGGAGTAAGTAAGGTGGAAAAAGAATCAAAGAAGATAGCATGAATTATAGTGCTACAAATCCCCCTTTCCTGTTAGATTGTCTACAGAGAAATTCAGTAATAGCTCGCAGTCCATGACCCCTGACAAATCATCTCATTGTTTTCTTGGGCTTTTCCATCTTCTTTTCTGAAACTCTGCCAGTAACCTCTTGGAGGCAGCTACTGCATTTCAATATTTTTGTGCCAGACCTAGCAACTTGGAAGGTTCATTGTTCCTTGATTTTGAGTTTGTCAAAAATGTTTTTATCTGAAAAGATTCCTGCCAAAATCTACTATAGTTTTAATAACTCTTATGAGTATGACTTCTTCTATATAATCCAGCCTATTATTAAAGTTTGTATGTGTATATTTGCTTTGTATTTGTCTGTCTACAAAACTTTGAGGATAGAGGAGAACTATAGTTATTCTGCTATCCTTAGTGGAATGACTTGCTGTTTTCTGATTGTTTCTTGGGTTTTATCAATAACAAGAGGAACAAGATGGCTGAAATCTCCTTGGCGCAACTTAAGGCCATTTCCTCCCGTCCTATCCCTAGTTACTTGGCAGAAGAGACCAACACCCACCTCGCTACAACCTCCTTTCAGGTAGTTGTAGAGCGCGATGAGGTCTCCCCTCAGCCTCCTCTTCTCCAGACTAAACAGTCCCAGTTCCCTCAGCCGCTCCTCATAAGACTTGTGCTCCAGGCCCTTCACCAGCTTCGTTGCCCTCCTCTGGACACGCTCCAGCACCTCAATGTCCTTCTTGTAGTGAGAGGCCCAAAACTGAACACAGGATTCGAGGTGCGGCCTCACTAGTGCTGAGTACAGGGGCACGATCACCTCCCTACTCCTGCTGGCCACACTATTTCTAATACAGGCCAGGATGCCGTTGGCCTTCTTGGCCACCTGGGCAAGGCTCATGTTCAGCCGGCTGTCAACCAGCACCTCCAGGTCCTTTTCCTCCGGGCAGCTTTCCAGCCACTCTTCCCCAAGCCTGTAGCGTTGCATGGGGTTGTTGTGGCCGAAGTGCAGGACCCGGCACTTGGCCTTGTTGAATCTCATACAGTTGGCCTCAGCCCATCGATCCAGCCTGTCCAGGTCCCTCTGCAGACCCTCCTGCATGCTTGGGCACTGTCTACATTTCTCCTAGGAAGCCCATTCCTCCTCCTTCATTTCATGTTCTTCTTTTTTGTGTTTGAGCTCACTCAGGAGTTCCCTGTTCATCCATGATGACCTTCTGCCACACTTGCTCACATTCCCGCACATCAGAATGGACTGATATTATTCTCTGAGGAAGTTCAACCACTTCTCCCGCACCCTGCAGGATCCCGTTGGATCCTGCCAAGAAGATCCCAGAATAAGCCAAAATCTGTTCTCCAAAAGCCCAGAGTTATGATTCTACTATTTGTCTTCCTCGCTTCTCTCAGGATTTTAAACTCCACAATCTCATGGTCACTGTAACCAAGACTGTCCCCAACCTGTAACAATCTACTTATTAGAATAATCTTCCACTGAGTGGCATATTTTAGGTTTTAGGTTCTTTCAATCCTCCCAGTCCCTCAGTCTTGTAGGGATTGAATCCACCTCATTGACTGATACTATATTTTCTCCCAGTTTAATAAAGACATTGAACAACATTAGCCCAAGAGCCGAATCTTTGCAGGACCTGCTAAAAACAACCCAATGGATGATTTGCAATTTACATATACAATTACATTTTGCAATCTATTACTTGGCTAGTTTTTAATTTGCTTGAAGTAGGTTATATTGATTTTGTATATTCTTAATTTTTATCAGAATGTCATGAATCTAAATATATTACACTAATTACTTGTATTAACCATGCTTTTAATCCAACTATAAACAATATCAGATTTGTTTGATAAGACACAGTCAACAAAGCCATGTTGATTGCCATTAATTAAACACCTTCATTTAATTCCTTGCGGATTGCATTCTATATCAGCCTTTCTTGTGATTCTGCCCAAAAGCACTGTACAGCTGATGGGCCTATTGTTTCAAGGTGATGGCACTTAGAAAGAAAAAACATGGAAAGGAAAGAAGAAAAAAATGTAGCAAACAAGTATTTCACATCCGAATGTCTGTTTTCCTGCTCCCCTGGGCACTGGCCGTGTTGAAAGGCGGTCCAGCATACATGTTTAGGGCAAGACCTGTCCCAGTCAGGAAGCCTCAGCAGACAGAGAAGGCAAACAGTATTTTTTATAGTATTTCACTGCAAAAAATTTACTTCAATTTTTCAAAGCTAGAGGAATGTTGTGACAAAATGCATCCCCCACACTAGGAGAACAGAAATGGCAAGGATGATGATCTGTGCCCTGCTGCTCTAAGGGGTTATCACAGAGAGACAACTCTGTCTCTGTGAGCAGAGCTGGCTGCTTCAGAAAGCACCCTGCTCTGCTAAAGCTGAATGAGACAGAACTCAACTTAAATACAGAGGATAGAAGCTAGCAATTTGAATATAGGTCAAGTAGTCTTATTGCTTATTCATTAGGTTTTGTGTTTTAAAGTGTAGGTTATTCAGCTATGTAATTGTTTAAATCAGGAAATGAGGCCCAGCTGACACTTGTTTGATTTAAGATCTTCCTCACCGCACCTCTGTGTCTACTATCTTTGTAATTTAGATTGAGCTAGATAATACTGTATACAAACACAGCTACTGCAGTCTGGCTTACTCATACATGGCCACACCAAGTTTTTTCCATTAATAAGCATATTGAATGCAACACCCCCCTGGATAAGGTGGCCTTTTTGTTCATTAGAAAATTGAGCCTGAGACAGATTCTTGAAAGCTGCCAGGTGTTTAACATCAATTTTCATTGTTAAGGGACAAATATGGCAAAACCCCTAGTAACTAGCTATATAAGTGAGCAAAAAGTGTATTTTTAAAGGTATCTTAACATTCAAATTTTTGAAAAGTATTTGGCTGGGACTTTGTGGAAAGTCAGTGTGGACCAGGATTTTAAGGAGACACTTTTTTTTTTTCTTTCCAGGTGAGCTTCATTGCTGATTACAGATATCCTTAGAGTAATTATTATCATCCTTACAGTTTATCAGGAGAATTTCATAAGGCGCTTTCTGAGGACCAAAAGTCCCTCACAAAAGTTATGACATGTTAACTGGGTGGGACTGCATACTTGTGTGGCTCCATCCACTTTCTCATGTGATGTGGCCATACACATAAAACACAGGCTGGTACTAATAGTCTTGCATGTACTACATACTAATTACCAACACTACATCCCCAGAACTCATCTCCTCATCCTCTTTCCTTGGTGAATCAGTGCTCACCATGTCTATCATAATACTGGAGGCATCCTGATAGAAAACCCATGGGGATGTGGAAATGTTCTCTCAGAAGCCAGTACGCCAGTCCTGAATCTCTTCATTTGGTGGGTTCCTGTGTTCTTGGACTCTCTGAAGTTACTAATGATTTTCCACAGACCTCAAAAGGAACAGGATCAGGGTAGTAATGTGTACTGCATGCTGCTCACTGTCCAAAAGAATCATAAATATTCATACCACTAGTGGTACTTCTGGCAGATACCTTGTCTGATTAGCTAGTGAAGAAAATGGCGTGCAAAGAACTGTTTTGGTTGTCTTTTTCTCTGTTCATCAGTAGACACTGTCTTTTGCCTTTGGCAAGTTTCATAGGCAAGTCCTGCAGGCCACATGTCCAAGATTTAAGACTTTCTTTGCCCAACAGTACTGCTATCAAAATCTCCTCTCTCCTTGCAAACAGCCTTCCTTCTCCCCCTGTTAAAAATCCACATTTTTGCTCTGTCTTTTATCTCTTCTGCTAGAAAAACTAAATTATAAAAATCCATCTGAGATTGCCAAAATACAAGAGGTAAGAATTCCTGTAGAAACAAGCTATGCAGGTGTTCTGCTGTAGACCAGAACCTTTTTTGATCTGCAGGTCAAAAAGGGGACAAGACTTCATCCTGTATTATTAGCTTAACTGACTTTAAAACAATACTTCACTCCACTGGCATCTCATGATGTGAACATAACATGCGTGGTTTTAGCTCTGCCTGCCTAAGAAAAGCTCAAACTTAAAAAAAAAAAAAAAGTGGTTTATTTGGCTCTCAGTGGTAGTTATTTTCAGCTCATCTTGCTTTTTTTTACAGACTGAAGTCACCCTTGATAACTTGGCAACCACAATTTCCAATTCTAAATTCTTGGGGCGTTACAAGAAAGTTCCTGCGTAAATACCTTTAGAGAAGCTAAACTTTCCAGAATGCTGTCCACGTAAAGCATAGCAACTCTGCATGAGTATGTATTTTAATTGTTTTATTTGTTTCTTAGTGGCAATAACATTACTAGTTCTTTTATCTCTTGCTGTCTACTCCATTGTTTCAAGCAGGTTGAAAAATAATCTAACTAAAAAGGAATTCTAAACCACTCAGTTAAGGTCCTTTCCAATTTCTGATGCTTGGAATAGTGCCATTTGAAAAAAAAAGGCCACAGAATTAGGGGGTGTACTGTGCCTTGATGCTTTTTGGGTTTTGGCTTACATATAATAAATATTTATTTCCTCTACTGCTCACAAAGAGGGAGCTCAGGGTGATTAGCCCAGTGGTAAATGCCTGCATTGTATACATCTAACGTTAGATGAGATGAGACGAGACCTACCTTTCTTCACAGTGGAATGCTTCAACTCTGGTAGTTGAAATCTCTTACACTTGCTGGGACTCCTTCAGCAGGTCCAAATGAGATTGACTGTCTTTTGGAGACCTAACGTCTTGACAGCTGTATGGTCAGTGAATGTCTGCAGCAAAGCAGTAACCTCTTTTCAAAGTGAGATGTTACCTATTACTCAACACGGATTTAGTGTTTGGAAATATTGACTTAAATTTGTTTCCTTGTTTGGTGAAGAGCATCCCTTTTTGTACTGGCAAAGATAACAAATTACGTGCATGTCCGTGATAAGTCTCTCTAGCTCTGTCCAACAGGCCATGGATTGGATTATTCTCCCCGCAGGAGAACAAGATTCATATAAAAACTCCTTACTATCAATGGTTTTGTTCATGTTGCAGTCACACAGCTGTCATGGGCACTGCTTTCTCACACTTTGAATCTGTTAAGGGAGGGGGCCTGGATTGATAGATCATATACCATACAAGAAAAATAGGAGGTAAAATTGAAAAGAACTTCCTGGGTAACAAATCCATCTGCAACTGCTTCAAGCAATCGTATAACACAATCTCTTTCATAATTCGATTGAGCACCAAGCTATCGCCTTTTTGCTTTGTTACTGTTAGAAGATTATTCCAGAACCTGAACATTTTGAGTACAAAAATCCTTCTCCAAATTTCAAGGCTAGAATTAATTCATGCCAAATTCTCTTCATCTATGCTGTACTGCTGCCCCTTAGTTTAAAAAGCTCTCCTCCTACATTGATCTTTATATTTATAGGCAGTGATCATATCTCCTTCCAGCTCTTGATTTAATGTACTGAGAGCCAATCTCCCATAGGCTTTCCATTCTCCTAATTGTTCTGTTAACCATTTAAAAAATGCATTCCAGCTTGAGGTCACCTTTTTTGAACACCAGTGAACAGGACTGCATAAAGTATTCTGCATGAAAACTCACCAAACTATTCTAAACTTGCATTAATATTTGTAGAACAGAAAAAGCAAGGTTGGTAGAGATTTTTCCAGAAAGGTAGGCAAGAAGGATATATTCCTTTTATCTAGGATATATACAATAGCCACATCTGCTGTCAAAACTAAATGGGGCTTTTACAGACGGTGTCCAGTACACATTGGCCTGATCAGGAGTTAGAAACGCATCCAATTGCATATACTTTGGATCCCAAGTGATTGCTGCTGGTGCCCTCCTCAGGGGTTTTTGATATTGCACTGTGTGTACTAAATGCAAATAATAAAGGATAATAATGGCAACTGAATAAAACTTTCTTGTGTGTGGAATAGAGATTTGATTAACCACCAGAAAAGAGCTCCCCTTCACAGAAACTCCAATGCTGAGGTGGTCAAACGCTTCAACATTTTTGACAGGAGGAAATGCCGAGTCTAAAGCAAGCCAACTCCATGACCATGACATGCGTCAGAAGACTCTAAAAATTAGTAGTTATGAGCAGGATGTGTCACGAAAAGGAAATTAACTTTCACTTGTTTTACTGAAATACTTTGAACTGAAATCCCTGGCATCACATCTGCCTGTTCATACTTGTTGATGATATTTTTGCCAGACACTGCAAAGGCTGCCAGAAAGGAAGGCTGTAAGGGTCTTCAAGGTACAGGACCTATCTCTACAAATCAACATATCTGTAGAAGGAGATCTGTGGTGTTCAGTGTTCAGAAGGTGTGGGAAAGGATAGTGGGACATCTAAATGAAATATTTTAATGTCTGTCAATCATTTAAAAAGGTAGGGGTCCAGTTGTCGGTCTCCACTGTATCATCACAATAGCTCTAGTTACCTGCTGCTGATTCATGATACACCATTTATATCACAGCTGACATTTCTACTTGAACCACATCCAATCCATTTTATGCTTATTCCATCTTTTCCAGTACATGTCTCTGTAAGAAGTTAGCCTTTTGAGACAGAGTAGGCAGCAATACAAAAATCAATGCATAAATAATACAGAAATACCTAAGTATATGTACCTCATTTATGCCATGCAAAATGTATTTTAATTAATTTTTCAAAAAGGCAGGGATGAATTAGATAAGTGGAAATAAATATTATGCACCAAATGACATAAAATTTAGCCTATTTTATAGTCGTCAGTTTAAAATGGGTGATGGCCTTACATTTTAAAAAGCTATGATATAAATATTCCCTCTTAGCTTTGGAGAGATTTGATTCAGCTGCAAAAAATGCAAAGATAAAATCACCTTGCTGGGTTGGAACAGTGGCTTAACAAGTCACTAGTTACAGGCAAATCTTCAGAGGCTGATGAAAAAGTCCCTAGGACGGCCAAATATAAAGAAAAAAAAACATCTGCTCCCCTTGGGATTTCTTCTTAACAGCAGTCAGATGGTTTTCTCACTGGAATGTGAAGATTTCTAGACTTTATAGTCTAACTATTTCTGTTCAGTTATCAAGAGTTTTTGAATTCTGGTGAGACCTTGAAGCCATTGTTTTGAAGCAGTAACTTCTGTGGTCTAATTATGTATATGTGAAAGTGCATTAAGGGGTTCCCCTTCTAGTCATCCCTAACAAATATCAAATTGTAGCAAGTTATAATTTCACAGACTGTAGTAAGATATTTTGCTGAAGCAATAAGAACATTTTATTGATAGAATAAGAGAAGAATGAAAAATATGGAACAAGAAAAGAAAAGAAAACTAAGTAGAAGAAAAACAATTTGTCTTAAAATAATTTGTAAAGAAATTATCATTTTGGTGACTTTGGTCTTCATGTGAACAAAAATCTATTTATATGGAAATTTGATATTCGGTTACAGGAAAAGCAAATATTTTTCAAAATTATTACACAAGAAATCAGATAGGGATGAAAGTAATAACATTATGTATGAAAAAAAAGCTTGAAGATAGACCCTGTATTAAGGAAGACATTTTTTACCTGATGAAGAGCAGGCTAATTAGAAAATGATAATACAGAGAGTGAAGACAAGTATCAAAAGCCTGTTTTAAGAAACAGCTCCTATTATGTTTATGTAACTCAGACAAGAAAAGACAGGAATCTTCAATGTAGATGGAATTAAGGCAATGAAGCACTAAAGGAGTTGAAATGGAAGAAAATTAGTCTGGCTAAAGACAGGAAAAGTATTTAGTGTTAAGATTAAAAAAAACAGAGGTGGATTAGATGAAATACTATAGAAACAGAAATAGAAAAAATGAATGAAGAAGACATTCTTACACGGAGGATGCTGAGAATTAGGTAAAAGAGAAAGAAAAGATGAAATATTTGTAATTACTGAAATTTAAGACTGCAGAACTTCTTGGAAATAAATGTCTTGAATAAAGTCTTCTCATGACTGAGGAGAAAAAAAGCAGACTTACAGGCAAATGAAATGTTGCTGGTTTAGCCACATCTCTTAGGCAAAAAGATCCACAGCTTTCATAAAAGTCACACTTATTGTCATGGAAACAAAACTGGAAGTTGTTGCTTTAGTGAAGGGTATTTCGGGCTCAACAAAAGCAAAGACGCATATTTGCTTGTTTCAGTTATGCTAAACAGAGGAGGTCTGTTGTCAAGTTATCTTTGGATAACTTTGTTATGAAGACCACTTTACCTAGTGCTTTTAACTTGTCATTAAATCCAGAAGAAAGAAAGGATAAATATTAAAACACTTGATGTAAACAAATATGACTTCATTTTCATGATTTCCATATTATTTTCCTGTTGGACATATTCAAACAAGTTTACTTTCTGGATTATTAGATTTATTTTATCATCTTACATGGAAAGAAGAGTTTAGATGTTCTTGGACTGCTGTTCAAAACTGACTATGTTGTCTTTTAGATAAAGCACATAGAAAGGGGAAATGCAGCTTTGGTTTCTCCCTGGCACTGTCCAGTTCACTGATGGAAAATATTAGGGATGGCATCTGAGGTTTCTGGACATTCTGAAATGTCAATTGATTAATGCATTGCTTGAAACCCAAATGGTGCTGCATAATAACAGTGTTACCTAAGAAAGAGTTATTTTGTTTGTCTAAACCAGACTCTCATTTAAAAGAAAGAGAAAGAGGAAGAGGAAAGGGAAAAAAAAGGTAAAATAAGGTGGAAGTGATTGAGAAAACTCTTGTTTGCCATGGATGCTTAGGATTTATCCAGGCTGGAGTAAGGAGTGCTAACAACTGTGTCCTCTTTCTGAAATGCTGAGTAATGAGATACTTTTCAAAGCAGAACAACGACTGACATTCAAAGCATGGAAATGGCCAAACATTTAAAACTTACTGTCCAAACTGCTTACAAATTTGGCTTTTCAGTGAACACTGTTCAGAAAGCAATCTTATCTCATTAAACAATCAATCAAACATGTCTACAGTCATTCATTTCATCTCTGATGGACTGTTCAATATCTCTTCCAAGACAAGAATAGAACTTTAAATGAAGACAGTAAGAACCTGGTTCAAAACAAAAAGTGGGGTTTTTTTTTGGTGCAAGACAGCCCCAGGTAGGGAATGCTTTGCCAAAAGGGTCTGAATGTTTCCATTAATTCCAAGGGCCACTATACAAGTTACTTGAAGATAAATCGTCTGAAGGTTACAATAAGCAGAAACCATATGGACCATAGGAAGTCCCCAAGACGAAGATGGTTAGAGGCTGGTAGAGTATCAGGTGTAAGTACTTGCCTTGTTCTTATATTTTTCCCTATTTGCATATGGCCACTGTTGGATACATGAAATGTATCCAGGGTGAGCCAATCGTACTGTGCCTGGTTTTATGTTCTTTTAGTCTAAGCACTTCTTCCTCGGTTGAGAAACTTGCTTCTCATTGGCATGCTACCATATATTTTCATCATTTAAACCTTCTAGTCACAGGTCTTGAAAAACATAATCCAGTTTGTACAGTTCTTTCTAATACCATGTTTTTGCTTACTCCATCAGATTAATTTCTTGTCCCACCTGGTTCTCTATGTCAGCTATTCAGCATTTTTGGTGTTAATTCAGTAGTTTCCATTTGTTTGAGTTACTTACTCATTAACACTGCTGTTTCTAACACAGTTGTGCCACAGAGGTTTCTGCTATGTTGCCCCCTCATTGCTTTTGCATTACAGTTGCCAAAACATGAACCTATTCCCTCGCATTTTCAAAATACACAAGGTCTTTATTATCTTCACTGTACAATCTTCACCTGCTGGAAGTCACGCCTCTCTGAAATCTCAGTTGTACTTGGTGTGACTGATTCACACTGAGCATCAAGAGCGTGCCTGAAACTCCGTCCCCTTCTGGAAGCCAAAGGGGTACGGTTAAGGCCAGGACCTAGTTTCTACCTACCGGCATGCCGCTCTTCCCAAACTCGCATACGCATTAGCATCCAGTGCTCATCTAATCTCTTCGTCCAGACTTTCCAGGCATCTCTGATGTCATTTCAGTGGAAAGCTGTTTTGAACATCCGAGGGAGATGAGAGCTTGTCCTACCCCGGGCTTGTGAGGGCTCTTCTTTTGCCACTTCAGGTGAAAATACTCAGTCTGTGCACTTGTTCTGAAAGAGAAGACCAGCCCTTGCTTGTACAAACCGCCTACAGGTATCGATGGTGAGCAGTGATTAGCAATGTTTTAGCCGCTCGGAGGACACTGAAAAAGACGACACGCTGGGGAGCAGCGAGGGGCTGGCTGCTCCCTCAGGGAAGGAGCTGAGGGCGGGCGACCCCAGCGCAGCGCAGGCTGTGCCCTCGCCCGTGGGTGCCATCCCGCAGGGGCTGAGCGTGTCGGGCAGAGCCGGGGCTGGCAGCGGGGTCCGTCAACAGCCCCAGGCATGGCAAGCAATGCGCCCAGTCCAGGGTCCAGCCAGGGGATCCAGCCAGGAGCTAAAGTAGACAGGGCCAGAGACAGGACTGGAGACACCCCGAGACGTAGCTGGGGCAGGGACTGGCGGCCCCGAGACGGGCTGAAATGGGGGGGCTGGGCCCCAGGAGAGGGCTGGGGGAGGCCCCAGGGCAGGCCGGGCTGGGACGTCCTGCCCTGTCGGTGCACTCAGGGCCCTGGCACTAGAGATCAACACAGGCGTTGAGTTAACCTCGTATCCCCCAAATATCGCAGTACTATACACGGGAAATGGAGATGCCATAGGGGAAGAATGATATGGTATTATGCTAGGAACTATAAGCTGAAATATTTTTTATTTAATTAGTATGTCCTTGTTAACTCAATTTGTTTTTATCCTGCCAAAAAGTTAATAGACCTTCCAAGCAGATAACATTTTTTTCTTCTTCTGGTTGGTCTAGATGTGTAGCAGTCAGATTCTTCCTAACTAGATATTGTGGTTTAACCCCAGCCGGCCACTGAGCACCACGCAGCCGCTCGCTCACCCCCTCGCCGGGTGGGATGGGGGAGAGAATCAGAAGGGTAAAAGTGAGAAAAACTCATGGGCTGAGATAAGACAGTTTAACAGGTAAAGCAAAAGCCGCGCACGCAAGCAAAGCAAAACAAGGAATTCATTCACTACTTCCCATCGGCAGGCAGGTGTTCAGCCATCGCCAGGAAAGCAGGGCTCCATCACGCCTAACGGTTACTTGGGAAGACACACGCCATCACTCCGAACGCCCCCCCTCCTTCTTCTTCACCCAGCCTTATATGCTGAGCATGACATCATATAGTATGGAATAGCCTATTGGCCAGCTGGGCCAGCCGGGCCAGCTGTCCTGGCCACGCTCCCTCCCAGCCCCCTGCACATCTGGCAGGGCATGGGAAGATGAAAAGTCCTTGACTAGCATAAACATTACCTAGCAAGAACCAAAACATCAGCGTGTCATCAACATTATTCTCACACTACATCCAAAACACAGCACTATACCAGTTAATAGGAAGAAAATCAACTTCATCCCAGCCAAAACCAGGACACTAGAATATCACGTATATATTTCAGCTTTCATTACTCCCTCAAACAGTTAGCTAATTAGTCTATAGAAAACATCTGGCACTCAGTTAAATCCAAGTGGCTGATGAAAAAAATCAATATAATAAAAATGGAAAATTAATTATAAAATATTCTGTAGGCAGTGGTTTAGTTTATCAAATCCTGAGACAGCACTGAAGATTTGTGATAGGTCCATCGTAAGCACTGGCATCTAAGCCAGTTACCCTAGACTTCCTTTTTAATCTGGCGAGACAAATAAATGCTTCTTAGATGCTTCATCCTAAAGCATCTATCTAAAATGTGCCCTACAAATATTTACTTCTCCCATTGACTATAAAGTGTGCTTGCTACTCTCCAGTGCAAATGCTGCGTAGTAGACAGTTCACCAGTCGGTGAGGGGAATCCCACATTGTACGTCTGAACAAAGTCTAAGATATCACTCAGATTTTCCTAAAAATTTTTCTTCTCTCTTCCTGGTGTGTAAATCATTCTCTCAGCAAGATATTTACTGAAGTGTGTTCAGTTCTGTCTAGCTCCATTTAACATCTGTCCCTCAGCATCACTAGAACATGCCTTGGAGAAGGAAGCAAGTTAGCTAGAAAGTCATTTGTCAACTTTGATATCTTCCTTCCAGACACCCGGTTCTGTGAAACTTTCCCTTACTCAGTTAGACTGTCACAGCTCGTTATCGTCATACTGTAGCTCAATGTATTAGCTTCACAGTCTCAGATAGCTTGATATCCATCATTCATTTATAATACAAAATTCAAATCCCTGGCTAATTTTTTATGGGGAGACCAACACAAATTCTCCTTATTACATTATTCTGTTTATTTTCTTTGTTCGCACTTGGTCACATGAAAGTAGGGACTATATGATACTTCAGTCTATTGGTCATTCTTTCAAGAAAATTGTGACAACAAATTAGCACAAAGTAATCTTATAAGCCTAATTATTTTACTTTTATTAGAAGCTTGCCTTTATAAGACATATCTCAAAACTATGCCACAGTTAGCCCTTTCTTAAGTGAGAGCTACTTGTTAGCCTACGGAAAGTTAAAATAACTTTGTTAATTGAAAGCAGACTGTTTTTATAAGAGGGTCTGGAGATTAAAAAAAGTTAATTTTACACAGGTCTGTCCACTCATACAGAAATTCTACAGCTGGTTGAAAAAATTCTGTTGTCACATTTTTCTATAAAAATGGCATTCCATGGAAATCAAAACTTTCTGTAGGAATGGGCCAATTTTGCTGACCTTTCATGAGACAAAACCAATCCAAGTTGAAGCATCCCAGTGAAATAAAAATATTCCAGTTTGATGTCATCATGTTTCAGTTTTTCTTATTAAAACCTCTTTTCATCTCCAAATGTAATTTTTTCCATTATAAATTATAAAACATAAAATAAGAAGAAAAGATCAGAAAAAACCGCTTCATTTTACTGAGCAAGAGTGAATTTTTAAATATGTAATTTTCCTGAAATTCTGAAAGTTTTTTTTTTCATTCTAGTATTGAAGAAAACAAGTTTTTAAAATCCATTTCCCACAGAATATGAATACCATTTTCTGTACAACTCTAATAATTCTTGCAGCATATATTTCAGAAAGCAATCCTTCTCCACTTAACATCTCTTCTAAGACAGACAGATGAATCATGCCCTGGAGGTGCCTGTTTCTTTTCAGGGACTGGCTATAAAGGGAATCTAGGTTGATGAGTCTAGACATCGACAACCAACTTTCAGATATTTACCCTTAGGCAAGATGACTCCTTTCTATTGAAAAGGTGAAAATACTATACAATTACTTTTCAGTAAGCATGATTTTTCATTCATGCTTGAGGGAATGTTTATCAGTAGTCTGTCTTCTAATTATAAGCCTTAAAAGAGGTTAGCCGGGGAGGTGGTGGAATCCCCGCCACCCCAGTGCGAGACCATATTAAGCACATACATACCCCTCAGCGATGGGCTGTGCCAGCGTGGTCCCCTTTGTTCAACTCTTTGGCTCGAATTATAGTCTGGGGTAGCTGTGTAGGTCACAAACAGAACTATAACGCTCCTCTCCCCACAGTGACCGGAGAGCAGTGCCCTCCTCCCCGGTAAGCACGTCAGCAGATTGCAAGGCATATAGAGATGACCAGGACCATTCCAGCCGCTCCAGACCTTCACGTCTGGCCAGGAACAGCTGTCTTCCTCGCTCACCCTTCCACACAAGGTCACAGCAGTAGATGCTGGGCTGGATGGGATCACTCAGTGGTACTGAGCCTTTTTGCTGGTGCTATGGACCATGATGGCCTGTGTATATTTAGCCTTGCCTCTTAATAGAAAAATGAACTGCATGATCTCCGGAGGCGTCTCCTACCCCTTACATTTCAGGGTCATAGATTTGGCTCCAACGTTTAAGGCAATTCACTTCCACTGATTACAGCTGGAATTTCACATTGTGGGAAAGCCACCTCATATCACTAAGGGTGTTGAGAAGCCAAACTTACTACAGAGTGTAAGATGAACAACCAACAGTCACTTGAGCTATGGAAGTGAGATATTTTGATGAACAGTGCAAAAGACGAAAACTGAGGTTTTATGCCTTCTTCTGCCACTGAGTCACTTTGTATATGCTGACAAGTAATTTAATATGTGTTTACTTAAAAATTTACTGAGGATAATTACGGCCTCCTGACGGCACCCTTGTATAATTTCAAATTCAGCAGAACCCAAACTTGTAAGAAAGCTTAGGAAATACAGACAAGTTGAATTCTGTCCTGTCTCCTCTCCCCTTGAGGACGGTAGCCCTGGGAAGGCTGGGAAAAGTCCCAGTGTCCTGTTCTCAATGGGAGTAACTACAGCGCGTGATGAGAGCCGCATGGGTGAGCTGTGGGTCCAAGAGAAGGCACCAGGGGATGCTCGGCACAGGAGGAACAGGAACCCCTCTATCAGACCTTGCCATGTGATCAAAGAAAAAAAGAGATGTGCTAGTGCCTTAAGAGATACAATATACTACATTTTAGCACTTTCATGGAGAAGGGTGCGTATAATCACCTTACAGGTCCTTTTGTTGTAAAGCTTGTCAGTGCTGAAGCTGGAGATTAATACAATTTGTGTAGAGACTAATGGAAAAATGAAAAAAAAATAATGTTACATTGCACATTTGCATCAGGATAAAGGGGTGGGAAGAGAGGGGTGAGGTAGCTGTAAAATTTAGTAGGTGGGGTGTACTTTTTTGGACTAGGACAAGTCTGAGCACAGAGAAAACATAAGCAGCTTCTCTTTCAGTACAGTTTTCAAGACAGAAAGAGAGAAGTTGTGTGTTTATTGGGTCATTGTTCAAATAAGGTAGAATTAAGGTTATTTGAGAACTTAAAATAACTCTTCATTTCATGGTTTTCTAGAGGCCTAATATTTGTTGACTTTCCCATTCTGAAAGGGCACAAGATATGCCTGGGATGCGTTTACTGCCTTAGCAGAGTTTTTCGCAGTGAATTAGTTTCTTTCTTGAAGAGAATGCATTTACATTTGGTTTTGTACATGCAAATGGACTTTTAAGCAGTTGCAGATATCCATTTGAGATGTGGCTCTAGTGAGGCAATTCAGGTACGCAAAACCAGACAATGTTTTTCCTTGGCACTTACTGGAGAGGAAACACGACTGTCAATATTGCACAGAGAAGGAAAGGGTCAGCTCACAGGGCATGGTCACAAGCGTCCCCCCAAGGCCACTGAGTGGCTCTAGGGATCCCATATCACTCTTCTCTCCACTAGCTGCAGGGGTGCTGGAAATGCCCATTCCCATCCCTAAGCTTTGTTATAGCACAATGGAGATTATGATTGTGTCTGAAATACTGTATTTGAAAAGAGAAAATAAACTTGGCTCTATAGCTCAAGATGTCAATGACCTTTCATGACATGACAGTTACAGTAATAGTAAGCATTTAAAAGCAAATTGATGTCTATCTCTGTCATTATCTCCTTCCCTGTTTGACAGTGTACAAGTTACTCCCTCCATCCTGCCCATCCAGATTCTGTTCCTTTTTTTCATCCCATTACAGCAATCATATTTAAGAAGCAAAAAACATGCATGGAGTCTGACAGTTGTAAGAAAAGCTTGCTCTTGCTTCCTCCAAAGGCTGCCTCTGGAGAACCCCAGGTCACAAATTCCCCAAAGCATATCTCTGGACCTCCATCACTACAATGCACTCAAAATTGAGTAAACATGCAGATTTTAGAGCACTTAAACCAGCTATCCTTTGCACATGAAAAGGTTCTCTGGGTCATTCATCCAAATGCTGCCAAATGACTGTAGGTATTCCTGGAGCAGAAACAACCTGAAAAAAACAGCTCTGGCCATGTCCCCAGGGTGGGTGGAGGAGCTCACAGATAGCCCCTTTCCATGAGCTGTGGGAGAAAGGTGAAATGCTTAGAGCTGCCTAAGAGATATCCTTCATTCACACACATGGGAAGAAAATGGAAAACTGGGAAAGACCCCACACCTACTATCCCTCTTCCTGCTCTATCCTTTCATTCCTCTCTGACCTGAACTTCACTATACTCTCTTTCCTCTCCCAGGATGATGTCCTTTCCTTCCTGCTCTTGCGTCACCCCTTACTTCACTCCTGTAACCCTTATCTTTCCTTTGTAAAACATGGAGATTATAATGTGAGTGGCCTTATATATTGGATTCTGTTAAATTTATCTGAGAGATCTCCATGGGCTTCTATGGGTTGTTGCTTGGGATCAAACTCTGTTAGAAGGTTTAATCTTAAAACCCTCTTTTCCACCCTGAGAAGATGTGCTCAGACATCTGTTTTTGTTGCTTGGTAGTGTTTTCATCTCAGAGGAAAATTAACAGCAGGTGAAAGCTTATCAGGATTCTATAGTGAATCTATTCAATTTAAGATATGCATATTTTTTCTCTAAATTTCGTTTATGCATAATATCTATGAAAAAATAATTTGCCATGTATGTACCTCTGAAATACTTGCTTCTTTGAAAAAAAATTATAAAATTAACACTCTTTCTCTATACCAAATTATATTCTGTTAAAATGCTGAAAATAACTAGACTTCTTCATTATATGTGATGCAAACAGCTGAGATTTATTGTGGGAATCTTTTATCACACCTTCAGCTATGTTAATTATAATTAGAATTAAATGAAAATGTTCCTATTTATTTGATTCATTTTACCTTTTTGCTGGTCCTAAATTGTCTGCAAATAGACCAAGCCTTTCTGGAACTCACTCTTGCATTAAATAGCTGTCCTGGTTTCAGCGGGGATAGAGTTAAATTTCTTCCTAGTGCTGTGTTTTGGGTTTAGTATGAGAATAATGTTGATAACACACTGATGTTTTAGTTGTTGCTAAGTAGTGTTTATGCTAGTCAAGGACTTTTCAGTTTCCTGTGCTCTGCCAGCTGCCCAAGATCCTGGGAGGGAGCACAGCCAGGACAGCTAACCCAACTGGCCACCGTGGTATTCCATACCATATGACGTCATGCTCAGTACATAAATAGGAGGTGTGGTCCAGGAAGTAGCGATCACTGTTTTGGGGATGGGCTGGGCAGCGGTCGGTGGGTGGTGAGCAACTGCATTGTACATCACTCATTTTGTATATTCTATCATCATTATTATTATCATTATTATTACCCTTCCTTTTCTGTTCTATTAAACTGTCTTTATCTCAATCCATGAATTTTATCTTTTTTTTTTTTTATTCTCTCCCCCATCCCACTGGGGAGGGGGGGAGTGAGTGAGCGGCTGTGTGGTGTTTGGCTGCCTGCCAGGTTAAACCACAACAATAGCAAAACCAGTTTGAAAGCTTGGCATTCTGAATTCACAGGTGAGGAAATGTAACCCACTGGGGTTTACGTACAGCTCCTGATGGGTACCAGGAGGCTCGTCCAGTGACAGGACTTGCCAAACACAAACCATCCTTTTTCCTCTGACCCTCCCGGACTGAAGGGTGAAGCGGGGCAGGATGCTCTCTCTGAGCCACCAGGCTTTTGCTTCCTGTTTTTCCAGGTGATTGCTCTCCCTCAGAGATACCATCTCACATGCAAGGTTGAAAGGTGTAAGAGTAATCCACTAATATTTATATACTTGGTTATTTTTAATAATAATTTAGAATAGAAAGGAAATCGAGGGAAGGAAGTTTGGGGAAGGAGGGAAATCCATTTTGACATCAATCCTTTTGAAGAGAAGTTACTGCAATTCCTCACCAGTGTTTGATAAAATATTAGGGAATCTTTAGGGAAGTCCAAGCCCTTTTGTAATATCAACTACCTGAAGGTTAAAAAAAACCTCAAAACAACAAGAACAAAAAAATTTTAATAAGTCCCTAGCTTTGGTTAACATTGCCTACGAGATGTAAATTCTTTCCTTAAGGTTGAAAAGTTTTAGAAGGCATTCCTTTTCCTTGCTTCTTACATCATGGTAACTTCATTTAGAATGGGTGTGCACCAAGCTTCAGTCCATGCCTGGAAAGCCACCAGCTCCAAAGGTTTCTAAAGATAAGGTGGAACAAACTTCTGTAAGGAATGGCTTAGGTGTAGCTGACCCTGCCTCACGCGCAGAGGGGTGGACTAGATCGGTATTCTTCAACTCATGGTCTGTAAACACTAGCTGCTCGTATGAGCACACCACTTTCTGTGAAATGACTTTCTTAGAGTGCACAAACATATTTCAAAACAAGCACGCAAACAAAATGAGGTAAATAATTTTTTCCAACTTAAACTTCATTTTTATTTGGTTTTTAATTAAAACTTGGGCACACTTACAGAGGCTTGTATGTGGGTATTTTCATAATGATTCTTGCACTGAAAACAGCGGAGACACACTGGACCAGACATTCTCCAAAAGGCTCTCCCAACTCCCTCCTCCGCGAGTCGAAGTTATAAAGACGGTGGGGCCCTGACATGACTGTTTACCCCTCCCCTTGTGTTTTTAAGGTTTAAATTGTCTGCCCAGTGCTTTACTTGTACACTGCTGTTAGCCAGAGATCAGCACCTCACCACGTACAGCTCTGCCCAGGAGCGAGTGTTGTTTGCTTCGCTTATCTCCACCGAGGGCTCAGCGCTGGCTGATCTATCCACCATCAGCAACCTTCGGAAGTTCTAGCACTGCTGTTAGATGATGCTGTATTAGTGAAATCTCATCACTGTGAGAGCACTTTATTTTATTAAAAGTGCAATTAAAACAAAATCAAATACTTTCATTAACTGCAACAACTAAAAATTATACTCCCAGTTGCTTTCTTCTCATTAAGAAAATTTGCATTTGAATAACTTTTCAACTGTGTGTATTTGTAATTAATGCAATTACAAGCCAGAGATCTGTTCCCAAAAGTAGAGAAAACTTCTTTATCGGTTCTACAATTTTAATTGAAATAAGACTTTGTATAGTGAATTATTTAATGTCTGTTATCTGAAAAGTACATATAGAGATAACAAGTCAGCCTCAGTATTTGGGACTGTGCCCATTTATTTTAGAGCTGGTGTAAGTCCTGGGAGCCACAGAGGATGAATTGTTGGATTCAATCCTGGAATACTGAGTATTATAGCGTTGTTGGTTTAAAACTAGGGCTTATTGTTTATTTAACTCTTTAAAATTATCTTTTTATTTTTCGAATTATTATATGATAGGTAGGAAGATACATATTCATAGAAGGGGAAAAAACTTTAGCTAGGTTGAGGGAGGATTAAAAATGTTCATGGCAAGAAAGGGAAAAGTCATATAGTTTATAAATAAAATAATACAACCTGGGGTTGTCATGTACAATAACAGGACTCAAGAGCTCTGGGCATAATCCAGGCAATCTCGTACTGGATGCTGCGCAAACCCATGGCGCTTGGAGCCTTTGCTTCAAATAATTTATTATCTCCATTTTCAATCCTGAAATCTTTTTTTGCAAATTTCTCCTGGGACTTCAGCCTCTAAGACAGGCCTCGGCTTTCACACAGTCTATGGGTAAGCATTACTGCAGGGCTCTGCATCTTCTTGTGTGTAAAATTCAATGATGGAGCCTAGTTTGAAACTAGGAGCCACAGGTGTGTGTGTGATCAGTAAATTGACATGGGGCGAAAATGGCTAGAAAGATCTACGTACATAAAGTGGACAGTTTGTGAACAGCTTGAAAAGTTTTTAAAAACGTGCATCTATTGTTACACAACTTAGCTATTATCACTTGGATAATTCTTCATAGGTGCTGCAGCGATGTTCTTCAGAGGCCTCTTTAAAAGAGGGAAAGATGCAGGCTGGGTTCAAGAAAATGTATGTATCGCAAATACAGTGGAATCGAGCACCAAGGTCTAGGCAAATGCAGCTCCAGATTAGGTCTACTGAGACATGGAAGTGAATTACAATTAGGATGGGGAGAACATATTTTGGGAAAAAATAACATATTAATCTGTTCGTGAGTTCACACTTAAAAAATTCACATCATAGACGAAATTTGAGTTCTACATCACAGAGGGTCTGCTCTGCTTTTGCTTCTCATTCAGCTGCTGCCATGGCCAGCTCTGTAGGATAGGGCCGTCAGAGAGGGTAGGGGAATGTTCTTGACTATGAACGCACCTCTTCTCCATACCAAACAATGGTCTAATAATCCTACAGAAGGGACACTTCTGCACCTCCTATTTGCCAGACTCTGAGATTCATGTATTCTTCAAATGTGTACCAGAAACAGACTGACCAGAAGGAGGCACTTACTGTCCAGTGCTCCATCCTCACCACTCGCTAGCATTAGGTGGGTGCCCAGGACCACAAGGCCAGAAAGCTCACTGCACTTTCCAGGTAATTCTACTAGGGAATTCACCTTGTTGACTTATTGGGCTAAGCACTTATCAACAGGGAATTCTCATTAAATTCTTTCTTTTCTTTGACTACATGGAAATTAGAAATCTTTCCTTAATTTTCATTTTTCATTCTGAAAATGTATACATCAAGATGTATAGAATTCCTTTACATTCTCTCTCCAGCAGTGAGAGAATACCCATCTTCCACTAGTCATAAGATACAAACACATATAGATTTTGCTTATATGAATGTGTTCAGTGGCAAAACAAACCGTACAGAGAGAACAAACAATCAGAAAGAAAAGATATGCCGAACACATCATTTTCCACATGCTCCTGCTCCCCCTCCCTTTCCTCCCTCACAAGCCCAGGGCTCACATCCATGCTCTCAAACTGTCTACTTCTAGCTTTGGTTCACTGCTTAAAGAATATTTCAGGTGAAGAACTGGAAAAAAGAAATTGCATAATGACCTGGACATCAAGGGTGCAACCATATGTAATGGACAAGAAGGAAATCTAATCCAATCAGAACTGCTTCAAGAATTTCCCGTCCACTACAGAGTAGGTCAAAGAATATGGTCACATTAGTTCCTTCAGGGTTATATGCTATTAAACTAGGAATTTGTTATGAGTTACACCTTACATCTGTATAGGATTGTTCACTAATGGCCATTCACTGGTGTTTTTCCATAA
This sequence comes from Calonectris borealis, assembly GCF_964195595.1. NCBI lineage: Eukaryota > Metazoa > Chordata > Aves > Procellariiformes > Procellariidae > Calonectris > Calonectris borealis. Next base: position 34,375,105 of record NC_134314.1, on the reverse strand, counting down.
AATAAGTCTTCCGCCTCTTCCCTTGAGGGGGACTATTGCAGGGAGGAAATTTAACATCACAGGAACTGAGTCCTAGAACTGATCAATTTAATTTTTCTTCACTTCACCTCCAATTCTATATCCTGTTCATTGAACTAGATAATTCTCCTCTTTTTCTGTACAGCATTTAAGTATTTATAATTTGTTATCATGCCTTTGTAGAGTTTTGGCTGTCATGCAGCCAAGCTGTACAAATTCAGTCTTCCACTTTCTCTCTTCCACTTCCAAGCCATTTTATTGCACTTTTTCTGTACTCTCCAACTTGTCAAGACCTTCAGGACACTGACTTGCCCAGACCTAAACACACTATATTATGTCCAGTTATAGGAAGAAATTTAACTAGGAAGAAATTTAACCCTATTCCAGCCGAAACCAGGACAATCACCAATCCTATGGAACTCTTCTGCTGCTCTGTGTTGTTTCCTCATATACATCAGGTAATTTCCAGGCCCCTGCAACAATTCAATTTCACTGAATTTGGCCGTATGTCACAAGGATTTCCATCTTGGATCAATACTCCCATCCTCATAAATCAAGAGCAAAAATACTTACATTAAATTTTGTGGCTCCAGGCCATGGATAAGGAGCTCCTAAAATCTGGCATTTAAAAGTGCTCTGCAGGTGAACACATTTAGAATAACTACATATTTTTTCTTACCCATTAAATGAATTAATGAGAATGATGTAATATCTCTTTCAAAACTCACCAGATCCACTTAAAATTTGAGAGAACGATAGGATCCCATATTCCACCAATGCAAATTTTAACTATGACTCAGCACTTCACACTTCCATTAAATTTCCACCTCTGTAAGCCACTGATGGCATTATCCCTATTTATTTCTACTGTCCTTTTAGTATTAATACACTAGTTCAATATACTACATAAATGATAGAGGACTTACAAGTCATATCACAATCTTTGCTAGAGACTTTTCCATAGTTTCATGTTATTTCACACTGTTCTCACTTGCATATTAGTTGGAGTTTTGACTTTCAAACATTTTTGACTTTCAAACATTTGAATAATTCCACTGAAATAAATAACCATACCATTAAATTTATTGGAATCCATGAAGTCCAGTACCCTACAGATACGTCTCTCAGGTTTGAGCTCCAATATGGCTTCTGTGATGGCTTTTCAATAAAGAATGCTCTTATACACAGCCCTTCCTTTCATTCATGAAACTTGTAGAAAATTACCTCGAAGTTTTCTCCCTTCTCAAATTTCGTTGAAATGGGGCACTAGATTCAAAAGTTTCTGAAGAAGTAGGCATGAGACAGAGAACAGGAAAAGAAAGTTGAGAGAAGGACACAGAGAAAACATAAATCTCATTTTCCTTTGGAAAACCTGAGTAGAGGTTTATAAAGCTATGCGCAATCAAAGTCTAATTTTGTCAGTTAACAAATCACAGATTATAAGTAGATCCTCTACAGTTTCCCTTACTTGGTCTCTCAAGTATTAACAAGCCTTCTGTACAAAATAAGTTGTTTTAAACCAGATCCTAGTGAGATTGCATGATATCCCTTCACCAATAGTTAATCATACTAAGCTTTCCAGCTAATTTTAAAATTTGAATTCAGATAATGGACTGTAATAGATACTTGACACATTCATGCTCTTTATGTTCTTTTAAACATAGCCATTGATGGACCATAAAATAAAAAGGAATAAACTCCAGAAACCAGATTTATAAATTTATCTGCAGAATGTTTTGTTTTATCTTCATGTTGTGGTTTAACCGCAGTCAGCAACTAAACACCACGCAGACGCTCGCTCACACCCGCCCCCCTCCAGTGGGATGGGGGAGAGAATCGGGAGGGCACAAGTAGGAAAAATCGTGGGTTGAGATAAAAACAGTTTAATAATTGAAATAAAACGAAGTAGAACAGTAATAATAACAAAGATAACAACAACAATAATAGAATATACAAAGCAGGCAATGCACAATGCAACTGCTCACCACCCACCGACAGACGCCCAGCCTGTCCTGAACTGCAAGAGCCCTGCCTTCCCAGACCACACCTCCCAATTGTATACTGAGCATGATGTCACATGGTATGGAATACCCCACTGGCCAGCCGGGTCAGCTGCCCCGGCTATGCTCCCCCTGCCCTCAGCTTCCCGTGCACCTGGCAGAGCATGGGAAGCCAAAAAGTCCCCGGTGCAAGCACCACTCAGCAACAACCAAAGCATCAATGGGCCGTCAATGTTGCTCTCATATCAAACCCAAAACACAGCACACCCCCCAGCTATTGGGAAGAAAGTTAATTCTGTCCCAGCCAGAACCAGGACACTTCAGATATCAGACAACAGTTACTTAAAGTTAACAAGAAGAGTGATTTTTTTTTTTTTATTCTGAAATTAAAAGCCAGATGAAATTGAGAGTGAGAAGAAGAATGGAAAGATGCTTCTTGATAGATTAGGTAAGAAAGATGCAAATATGTTCTAGCAGAATGTAATTATTTCAAGGAATCTACTGCTCAATAGAAGATAAATGATATTTTAGAAGAATTCTATAAAAATCCAGGTAAGAACTTCTAATGAGGAAATTGATGATTATTTTAACAGATGAGTCTGCTATCACTTACACATAATGGGAAAAATCTCTCAGATTTTTCTTTTTGTCTCACAGGAAATTGAGAAAAGCAATTAAATTTCTCAAATTTGAAAACTTTTTACTAATGACAGGTTTCCAATACTGTTTCACAGACATTACTGACTGCACATACTTCAGCCTTTAACTCAAATATTTATTCCTTGTACAAAAGAGTTACTTGGGATACTGCTGCGCAAACAGAAACAATCTCTGCACTGCTTAAAATAGACAGGGGTCACTTAAATGGTAACAGTTTGTAAGTCAAAGTCTTTTCTTAATAAGGCTGCAAATTCATTTTCAACCCTTTTAATAGCCTATATAACATATATGCTGGCAAAATGAACTTAAAAAAAAAAGAAATAGAAGGTGTTAGGAAATACAGCTTATTTATCAGGAAAAAAACGCACAAAAAGGAAGCCTCAAAACCTGCTCCCCAAACTATATAATGCTAATTACCTAAAACTTCCTTTCTGCAGTGGTTTTCAATGCTCTTACAAGTCCTTTGATTGCACTGAATAGCTGTGCAAAATCCTGAGTCATTTCAGTCTGGAAAGATCTTTAGCCAGTGGGTTAAGGTAGTGTTAGTGGTGTGAGGTATCTGAAAACATTACATCCGAGAGCCATCACATGAGATCAGTTCTATTCCCTTTTTGTTTGGAGACATCTTCTATACTGTGACACCTCTGTATTTCTGTAGGTGTATAACATGAAGTAGGCATTTCTCAGTGTCTTTCATTTTAGCAAATGGCATTATCATCAGATAAGTAGAGGTTAGAGTCAGACAAACTCAAGCACTTTGAGGTGGAAATGAAGACTCATGTGCTTGTATGACACCCAGCAAAATGCAGCCTATCCTGATCGAAGATTCAGCAATATAAAATAAAACACATTTGATCTTCCTTAAACAATCCCTTTTTAAATTGTCTCTCAGGTTCTTTTTCATCTAGACTGTGGATTGGTAAAAGTATTTTGGATCAGTGAGCTAGTGTAAAAGTACATATTTTATGCATATTCTCATTTTGCAGTCTCACCACAGGCACGTTGGGGCCATAAATAAAAGAATGCGAAGTACGAACTGCCTTATGAAACCTCCTGGTCTGTGCGTAGCAGGGGCAACCACCCTTCACCAAGTACCCCGTGAAGACAACACTGCAAGTGTCCAACCAGACCTAATCATACCAGCATATGGTGTTCTGTCAGGAAAACTCTTGCACAAAACCAGTCTGTGTGGTACTCTGCTACGTTTCCTGATAGCAATCAAGTACAAGAGCACTACATAGCAGTGTTAGCACTGACCTTCTGGAGGCTTCTCTTCCACTGCCTTAGATATTCTGGACAGTGACAGAATGAAAATGGGGAAAAAACGTGGATTACAAATACCAAGAGCAAACCCTATTAAATAATAGAAATCGCAGAAATTTAGGTTTGGAAATATCCCAAAATGGGGATAGACCTTTTGAGAACAAAATTCAGCATATCAAGACCAGCCCTGAAAGATATTTGGGTAACCTATTTCTAAAATTTTCCCACAGGAATGTTAAAGAAGCAGCAACATAATAGAGCTTGTCTCGCTTTAGACAGAAGCCCTTCTTGAATATAAGTTTTGATAAAAAATGAAATTGCTATCTTCTTGCTCAAGTGACAGCTCCTGCCTTTGTAACAACCTTTTACAGACTGGAAGACTTAATGTGCTTTCCTCAAGAGCGTTCTTTATATGCATAGATATATACACGTACATCCCATTAAACACTGAATACTCTTTACTAAATACATATAGCTAAAGTGTGATTCAGACACCTAAATAATGCGTGTCCCCACTCCCCATTTCTACACTGCATTCTGCTGCCTCTTATAGGTCCTATTTTGTAAAATGTTTGTATTTGTTGTTGTCCTCTGGATTCTCTCTAATGTGTGTTGCCCTGTAGTAGCCCAGCTGATGCCAAGTGGGGTAGATCAACTACCTCCATGCTTTACATATGATGTGTATTTGATACACCACAGAATAAGCTTTGCCTTTTCAACAGCAGCATCATATTGTCAACTTGAATTAAGTTTGCTGTCCACGGCGGTTTCTGTTTCCTTGTCTGTGTTGTCCCAACCTACTGAGGAGGAGGAAGGTGGCAAAGGTATTATTCTGATACAGCGATCTGTGGATTGGATGAGATATTGTGAAGAAGTAGTGACACTGAGATGACAATATGAAATCAAAGCTAAATTAGAAGCTTGACTACTTACTTCACCGAAAACAGAAGTTATGTTGGAGGAAAATTGCGTATCTCATGCAGTGCTTAGTGTCAAAGGCTTTATACTCCCTTTGAATTGTATCCTTATGCATATTTGCATGAAACTACTTGGGAAGTTTTATCACCATATTGAATAATAGAGTCCAGAGCTGGTAGGAACCAAAAGACGTATCTAGTCCCAAGGCAGTATCTATTACATCTAACAGATATTTGCCTGACCAGCTCATAAACAAGCAGGCAGAGAAGCCTCCACAATCCCAGTGCTCTCAATACGCCTAGCGAAAATAATGAAATGGTAATATTTAGCCCGAAATTTTCCTATGATTTAAGTCCATTGTATATTTTCCTACTCCCATTAGCCCACAGGACAGGTTATTCTCTTTCTACTTACAAGTCCTTTAAATATTTTCTATTTGTCATGTCTCCCCAGCATGTTTACTTTTTAATAGTAACACAACACTCATGCTTAACCTAAGTACCACTATCCATTCCTCATACTACATTTTAGATAAGAAATACCATCTAAATAGAGCAGTACTTTGAATTTGTCCCTGAACTGCATCCTGATCTTCTCAGACTATTTCTCCACATCAATATTAAACCTCTATTGGGTGTATTTCAGTCCTCCCAGCTTTGAATCGTCTGTAAACATAAAATACCTGTAATCAATATTGAGAAACATGGCTTATGAATATTATACATCTGCAAGCCATTGCTTACAGGATATTTTCTGCTGTTTGATATCACTGTGAGACAAGAGTAGTCACACCAAGCACATTTATTCATAAATGAAAAACAGTGGAGAAGCGATTCATGTGAGCAACACTATCCCTAAGCAGTTCTAATTTATGTATCTTACTTTTACAGAACATGGCAGAAATCCACACTTCCCCAGCTTTAATGGTATGCACATCCATAGCTAGCCTTAACTATGTTCTTAAATCTCTTTTGTACAGGTATTTTAGGAATATTGAATATTTTGTCCTTTACTGATGTTTAAATTTAATAATTTAATAATATTAATTTAATAATTTTGTCCTTTACTGATGTTTAAATTTAATAATTTAATAAAATGTAGTAATAACTACACTGGTGTAGTTTCCAAATACGATCCAGCTAATTATCATTTCTTGTTGCTTTAACCAAATTGGTAGGTACATGTCAAAAGATACACTAATAAATCACTAAGGCCTGTTCTGTATCTTCCCCAAACCAAGGTCCATCCCATGCTGCACAGTTTAAGGCTTCTATTCATCTTTCCAACCCTACACACACAGAGACTCAGGCATCTGAAAATGCGCTGTTTAGTCCTCAAACACTGTTTTTTAGTTTGCACTTACCCTTTACAAGTTTTTATATAATCATCCCAGAATGCTTTTACTTTTCATTCTGAGAGATAACCATGGAGACCTGAAAGGGTTGACGTTTCGCAGCAAGGAGGAGTACGGCACTGCTGCAGAGTCTTTGTAGAGAAAGTAATCCAAAACTAATCCTGTTTATTGCAGCAATAGTTGTTCTACAGCCTCCACCAGTCAACATTGTTCAGAATTTTTAGCACAGCTTTTTTTTTCTTAATCTGGAAGCGGTTCTAAGGAAAAAAAAAACAGAAAAATAGCATTTAATTGTTGTGAACAGCGAGCAACATGATCAGCTATGTCAGAAAAACTGCAACAGCAGCTTCATGTGTTGTTCCCAGGCGTGTTAAAGCAAGCTAATTTTAGCAATCCTTATGTATTCTCAGAACATGTGTTCATTCTTTATGAAATTGTGGGATATCTTAGTAGAGGTACTTCATGTAAATTATTTATGATTAATCCTGTGGCTTGGTTTGGCTTATGTCCAGTCTCGGTGAAAAAACTTTAAACTTCTTAAGTGGAAGCACGATGTGAAATATTAAAGAGAAATATTTATATATACATTCTCTTTCTATCTATGAATTTCAGACATGAGATAAAAGGTTTCTATTGTTGATTATTTCAGCTCTCTTGGTACTACTGCAGAACACTCACTGCCGAACTCGAAGCTACAGCTTGGGGATTTCAAACTGACAGAGAAATGCTCCAAACTAGCAGTCTCCTTTTGATTTGCCAAAAAGTCTTCTGAGCTAGCGACAGCAGTATTTTTCTGGTACGAAAAAGATCAAATATAATGAATCACATTCATCACCCTCTGGAGAAACAACTACATTTCTCTATTAAATAACAGCAGTTTGTATGAGGTAATGATTTCAGGAGTCCACAACGGAGTCCTACTTGTATTATGCATCACTTAAAGTTTTGCCCTAGGTAAGGGAGATGTTAGCTGACAGCACAGTCAGGTTTATATTCAAAACCAGTAAACTTCTTGCAGTCCTTTTTTAACAGATGCACTCAGATACAAAACTTGCCATGCTGTCCAGCCAGTTGTTATCTTTAAGTAAAAGTATGTTTAAAATGAAAATTAATTCAGTAGCTGCTCAAGTAACTTCCATTACCCTGTTTAATGCTCCCTATTATAGACAAATCTTCTTTATGAAACCATACAGTGACAGATTGGACTTCCTTGTTATCAGGTATCTAGCAAGTGAGCCTCATCAAACAACTCTGGCGACTATAAATTATGTTCTTGTTCCCCTGGATACACCCTTGTGTCCTTTGCAATTTTACCTTCCTTTGTCTGTAAAACAAGAATTACCAAAGAGCAGAATTTGAACTTATCCAATAGATTCAAGGTTGTTTATTGTCTCTGATGAATGCATTCTCTGTTTCTTATGGTTACCATATTAAAGTAATTTTGTCATCTAAACTCCTTCACTGTAAGTGAAGTGCCCAGTGTACAGCACTTATAATTGCCATTTGTCTTTTGTAACATGCCTCCTTTTCTCCCTGAAAGACTGGAAACTCCTCCTCCCCCAGGCGATAACGTAATATCCTATATCATGCTGTTTTCTCTCTGTGTGCAATGAAGATTAATCAAGGCTGGTCTTTGTTCTGTGACTTCTCTTCACCCTTCCCTGATTTTGTGCTTTACCTATAAACTTGGACTTCCGTCTTAAAGGAAAGGAAAATCCACGGATCTCAACTTACCATGTCAATGACATTCCTAAACTCTGTGGATGATTTTTCAAACCGCAGCAAATCGGTTCAACTACCTGAATTTCTAAGCTCTGTACAATCTACATAAAGCAATATATAACCAGTCATTGTACTTTCAAAGCTCTATTAGGAGTGCAGCGCTTTAGGTAAAGCAGCTATTGAACAACAGAAGAATATAAAAATTCATTGGGCTGTTTGATCCAGAGCATTGCATTCTGACACTCTGAATGCAACGGTAAATCAAGAGGGCCTTACGGTGTCTGTGCCAGCCAGCAGCTCGGTACTCAAGGCCTTGAAGACACAGGAGAGATTAGAATTGTGTATGATTCAACTAGAGAGCACACAAAATGAAGGCAAACTTTCTGAGAGAGCCAAATGGATTTTGCTGACTATCCTGGGCATGTGGGGGGTGCTCAGTCAATTAAATGACAAGAGAAAAAAAGTTTAAAACGGAGCATACTACATATATTACATTATATACATACTACTATTACTACTACTACGTTACATACTATTACATTAACATTACTGAGCATACTACATACATTAACCATGCAGCAGCCACTTTTAATGCAAGCTAAGCCTGACATTCAGAAATACATTCTAAATATATTCAGAAAAATATTCCGCTCTGAGTTGACAACGTATTACTGACGTAAAAATTACAATAGGAAACAATAAGGGAAGTATTCATCTTGCCCACTTGAACAGCCTACAAAACCAGTCTAGGCTTCCTCCACAGTAAGTAGAGAGGGCTAAGTATCTCAGAGGTTATTTCAGAGGATTCAAGCTAGGCAACAGTGTAAGTCCTCTGGAGGGCAACCAGAGCACTACCTTCCTGCTTACCTTAGCAGCTCTGAATTGTTCCCTGGAGGTGCCAACTCTTCTCCGCTGATTACAGAAAGTACCTAGACTCCTTGTTTAGAAGCCTAGTTTGGTATCTAAAATCATATGTTGTGAACACTTCCTGAATATTCACTGAGACCTCATGATTTTCAAATTGGCCAAGTGATGGACTTTAATTAAATATTAATGAGTTTAAAGCTTAATTTTTGTAAGTTCCTCAAAAAAGTGTACCTGAAGCAGTAACCAGTGGGCAGTGAAGTTAATGTCATGTACATTCCCCTGCATACTGCAGATCTTCAACGTCCATGCTGTACTTAAGCAGATACATGCTAACAAACTTTTAGAATATAAACACCAAGCGTAATGGATTTTACATCCAGTTCGACTGGTATAAATACAAAGCAATTTCAATACAAAGCAATTCCAATAATGGAAACTGATGCTGAATAAATATCATGCCCATTGCTTCATACGTCTGTGTAATGTAAATAACACTTTTCCCTTTCCAGTGGGATTTTTAAGGTGAAGAAACATGTTATTTTCCCTCACCTTGATAGAGATTAAATTAGCAAAAAATAAAATCAACATATTTATGAAAGATGCAGGTCCACCTCTTTTTCAGCGTATACTGCATGACCAATGGTCTTACAGACTTTTTCATAATGACTGCATACTTGAGCCTCTTTTCATTAAAAGAGAAAGACATTGGTGCTGAGCTCTCTCTTATATTACCTACCAGTCTGGAATTTAGCTATCTAGGGTAAGTTAGTCATCTAGGTCTCCCTCTGTCGTCAGTAGAGTGGCAGGTACTTCCAGAGGATGAGTCATCCCATCTATTTCAGACACATATCTTAGAACAGCATGAATCACTCTGAAAATCCCTCTCCCCACGGCTTGCAGAGGAAGCCTAGACAACTAGCTTAGCCAGGACACCTAACTTTTTGCTATCTAAGGCAGGTTTCTGCTACTCAGTGTTCTTGCAAAAAGGATGTCAGTTAGAAAAGAGTGTTTCTTCGAATGTAGACACGTGTCAACTGATGGCAATATAGACACATTCATGCCGAACTATCAGACCATAACAGCATTAAATCATTATCAGCCTGCCTCGTTTCTGACCTTGAGTTGAAAAATTCCCTATTCCTCTGCCAACTTTTTGTGCTAACTAATTCACATTCGAACACGTTGATAAGGCAGGTGCAGCTGGGCAAATATCCTGGCAAGCGCCAAGCCTATAAATTAGTGACTAGGGAGTAAATTTTTTCTAGCCAGTTCAGGTAGTCTTTAACCCCCGTTGGTTAATACCGCTTATTGTTTTTATATTCTTCTGACTTAAATTCATACAAGAATCTTTTAATATAAATCGCATTCAAAATATGCAATTAGACTCAGAAAAGAATAAAGGGTTGCGGTGGTCTATGCCTACTCTTTCTTCCCCTTCAAAATGGGCTGGATAGGGAAAAAGAAATCTGCTAATTAAATTACAAAATTTTGAAGAGGTCAAAATAGTGTAGCACACACCAAGCTCTAATTCAAAGAACACAGGAAGCGGTGCAATTAGGATTTGTCATCCTTTGACAGAGATTGTAACAATATAGTCAGGAGTTTTAGAGAAACACGCATCTTTTTCATTCTTTCTTCCCCTCTGGGGTCACCGCACTGTGATCTATTTTTACACAGGAAAAAAAAAGAGTTTTCATTGTTAAAACAAGTTGGATGCTCCCGTATCTCATATTCAATCAGAGAGCATTTCAGAAAGCCAAGCGTTCTCCATTCAACCTGCTTTGAAGCATTTCTACTGGTTATAGACATTATTCATCTACAATATTGTAACCATAAAAAACTTTATTTTTTAAAAAGTGGGGAAAAAATGGAACTTCCAACGACTTATGAATAAATGGCATTGAAATATTTTCTTTAAAAATGCAAAAGCTAGAGAAGGAACAAAAGCAGCAGAAAGATAATGAATCTAACTACATGCCCCCAAAATTTTAGGGATACTGATGTCCAGATGTTAACTACTTTTCCTTCAAATTCTATCTTCAGTAGGGTTTGTCTAAGGAATTCCTCTGCAGAAATAGCTCATCAAATATGATGAAACTCGTACTATCTTATGTTCTTGAATTTTCCACCAGCTTGAAATACTAATTCTGCGTTGCCAGTTTCTTCATGGAGCCCACTGTACGAAAAAGGAAATTCGGAGGGGGAGGGAAGGGAGGTGAGACAAAGATGAAAAACGTGGAAGAAAGAAAGAAAAGAAAAAGGGCGAAGATGGCAGTTGTCTTGGAATTGCCAATTACAGCAGGAGACAACTTTGCATTACCAAACAAAAAGTTTAGTTACAAGAATCATAGAATAGTTTGGGTTGGAAAGGACCTAGTCCAAGCCCCCTGCTGTGGGCAGGGACATCTGCAACTAGATCAGGTTGCTCAGAGCCCCGTCCAACCTGACCTTGAATGTTTCCAGGGATGGGGCATCTACCACCTCTCTGGGCAACCTGGTCCAGTGTTTCACCACCCTCATCATAAAATATACCCTTATATCTAGTCTGAATCTACTCTCTTTAAGTTTAAAACCATTCCCCCTTGTCCTGTCGCAACAGGCCCTGCTAAAAAGTTTGTCCCCATCTTTCTTATAAGCCCCCTTTAAGTACTGAAAGGCCGCAATAAGGTCTCCCCAAAGCCTTCTCTTCTCCAGGCTGAACAACCCCAACTCTCTCAGCCTTTCTCTCAGTGTTCCACCTCCCTGATCATTTTCGTGGTCCTCTTCTGGACCCGCTCCATGTCTTTCTTGTGCTGAGGGCTCCAGAGCTGGACGCAGTACTCCAGGTGGGGTCTCACCAGAGCAGAGTAGAGGGGCAGAATCACCTCCCTTGACCTGCTGGCCACGCTTCTTGTGATGCAGCCCAGGATACGGTTGACATCTGGGCTGCGAGCGCACATTGTGGCTCTTGTCCAGCTTTTCGTCCACCAGTACCCCCAAGTCCTTCTCGGCAGGGCTGCTCTCAATCCCTTCATCCCCCAGCCTGTATTGATACTGGGGGTTGCCCCGACCCATGTGCAGGACCCTGCACTTGGCCTTGTTGAACCTCCTGAGGTTCACACGGGCCCACTTCTCGAGCTTGTCCAAGTCTCTCTGGATGGCATCCCATCAGATGACGTTTTACCCATGGCATCTTAAAGACAGAAGACAACCTCCATCAACATTACAGAAATTCCCATGCACTCTCAAGGCTCACCGGTGTGCTACCTTAGGCCCATGCCACAAACCTCATCCTTTCCATGGACTGGTCTGAGTTCAGCTCCCCTGTATGAAACATCCAGTGGTTGTAGAAGACCGTATTTCACAAGAGTCTCCTCTCCTTACCCGTACCACTAGAAACTATCCGATATTCAAAATCAGAGCTGTTTTGTTTGGCCTTGCCTCGGCACATCGATCACAAAGCCTGTTCCCATCCTCTGGACAAATGCGACACTCAGAACTAAGTTTTTAGTTTCATGTTGAAACCTTGCCCTTGAAAAAATATCATCCGATAATCTCCAAAGTTTTGCTGTTTGCACAAACATACATGCCAGGTAAGTTGTTTATTAGATGTGCAAACATTTGGATGAAGAAATAAATCTTTCTTCCCTGCATAGCCCAGCAAAACCCTCAATATAACTTCAACATGTGAATGTCCTTAACAGATCTGTTTCATAGAGTGCCGATTAATACCCAACTGAAGGTGGCTACTGAATGTAAAGATACACATAAGGATTTATTTCAAAGTTTCCTTAATAACATTTAAAATTGAGACTATATTATGAAATAATATTAAAATAGGGACTTATCAGATAATATCAGATGCTGTTCACAAGTGTATGAAGTAAAGAAAAAGGAGAATTTGTGGTTCATAAAAGAATTGATTTGTAGTTTACAACTCCACCCAAATCCAGCAAAGAAAGCTTTAATACAAGGTATGATATTTGTGTTCGCCTCATTTCTTAACATATATTTCAGTTCTGAAAATAGTAGAATGCTACCAACATTTTTATCCTTAGCAATGCTCTTTTCTACACTCGATACTCATCTTAAACCAGTCCTAATTACATTTGTTCATTCGTTTGTTCGTGTGTTGTTAGTACTGCAATAGCTTTAGTCTCTTCAGTAAAATACACTGTGAATCCACTCCCATTCATTTATCTTTCCTTAAAGATCAGTTGACAAATTGCCTCCTTCTGTAACTTCAGAACAGCACTTAATCCTCAGTTTTCTTTTCATATGAGCTTATTTAGAAATTTCCTAGCACCAGCAACATGATCAAATCTTCAGGACGACATCTATTTTTGAAGGTATCTAGCAGTCCAGCGTGCATGTAAGCTGCATTTTTGCTAACTAGAAGGCAAATGAAGTCTGCTGCTTTCAGCAACTTTGGGAAGCTTCCCAGATAACGGTACCAAAACAAACAATATTCCCCACCTATGATCAGCACAAGTGACACTACAGAATTCTCTGTACCTCTGGTCTTGAATTCTTCTGCAAGCTCTCGTGAAATGATCACTTTCTGTACTGCAGTTGGGAGCAGTTGGGAGTTGATTGAGGAGAAAGCCGCCACACTGCTCCCACTATCAACCAATTCCATTGGTTCCCCATTCATATCACAATCAATTTAAAAGTGTTTTTCATTTCCAGAATCCTTGCATGGCTTACCCCAAGATCTCCCACAAATCTCATCATCTGTTACACTGCATTTACAGCATCGTCTTTGAGCAATCTGATATCAATTCTCTCTATAATAGATCTACTATAGAGGCAGACATTAATTAGCTATCTCATTTAGCATTCTCATTTTTAAATACACCTTTTCTCTTTTCCCCGCTTGATTTGTTTTCCCTGCCACCAGCCTTATGACTGACTTCTTTGATTTATACTGGAGAATTTTTTGTTAGCATACTACTACTATACGCTACAGGCTTGGGGAAGAGTGGCTGGAAAGCTGCCCGGAGGAAAAGGACCTGGGGGTGCTGATTGACAGCCGGCTGAACATGAGCCGGCAGTGTGCCCAGGTGGCCAAGAAGGCCAACAGCATCCTGGCCTGATTCAGAAATAGTGTGGCCAGCAGGAGCAGGAAGGAGATCGTGCCCCTGTACTCGGCACTGGTGAGGCCACACCTCGAATACTGTGTTCAGTTTTGGGCCCCTCACTACAAGAAGGACATGGAGGTGCTGGAGCGTGTCCAGAGGAGGGCAACGAAGCTGGTGAAGGGCCTGGAGCACAAGTCTTATGAGGAGCGGCTGAGGGAACTGGGGTTGTTTAGTCTGGAGAAGAGGAGGCTGAGGGGAGACCTCATCACGCTCTACAACTACCTAAAAGGAGGTTGTAGTGAGGTGGGTGTTGGTCTCTTCTGCCAAGTAACTAGTGATAGGACAAGAGGAAATGGCCTCAAGTTGCACCAAGGGAGGTTTAGATTGGACATTAGGAGAAATTTCTTTACTGAAAGAGTGATCAGGCCTTGGAACAGGCTGCCCAGGGAAGTGGTGGAGTCACCATCCCTGGAAGTATTTAAAAGATATGTAGATGAGGCCCTTAGGGACATGGTGTAGTGGGCATGGTGTGTTGGGTTGACGGTTGGACACGATGATCTTAGAGGTCTTTTCCAACCTTAATGATTCTATGATTCTATGATTCTACTCATGGCCTACTTTGTGTAGTATTCTTGCATTTTATAAATAATTCAGTCAACATCTTAAAAAATTCAACCTTAAATCAAAATTTGATATGCAACAACATGGTCTTTAGTTACTTCACTAGAATTGGGGTTCTGACTCAGGGATAGAAGAAAAATAAAAGGTCAAGTTTTCAAAATAAAACCCTTTAGTTCCTCACATTTCCCTTGCAGTTATTTTCCACATTAAAAACTACAATCACAATGATGTCTTTACTGTTTTTCCAGGTTAATTTTTGATCAGTTATTATTACAGTATTACAGATACTGTGTTGGTTTATATTTAGGTGGAAATGAACAGTGAGAAATGTAATTCCTTATTATTAAAAAACAAAACCAGATGTTTGCTCAAAAACAGCCTGGCAGCAGCAAAGACATATGGAAAAAAGTGAAATTTTCTTAAGAAATAAATTGAGGAAAAACTCTGGAGAATCACCTTTCTAAACATGCCTTTTGAATCTTGTTTTATGTACATTGCATACATTTTTTCTAAGCATTTCTTAACGTTAATTATTACACTAGGATATACTTTTATTGGCTACATAAATCATTTTCCTCAAACAAACTTCGTCACTTAAATTTTCATGGTTCTGCTGCTGTTACATCTCAGCTTTGTACTTCATTACACTTCAGTCAAAAATAATTCTAACAAATACACCAAACATTTGAACTAAGCAAAACTATCATACCTTTAGTTTCCTTTCTAACGGCCACACAGGATCATTACAAACCTCCTGGTAACAAAGTAACTGCTATATATAAGCATACCTGCAACATAACGCACTTACGCCCAGCAAACTTCAAAAGTTTAATTTTTCCCTGCCCACCTTTCTGCAAAATTAAACCACCTCCACAGGGTCAACTGCAGCTAATGATGATGACCCCCTGGAGCTCCATTTACTAAGTTTTTATGATTTGAACCCCATTTCAAATCATAAGAGGGAATCTTTGATCCGATACAGGAGCCCCATGATTCTCTCCAATGCCTGGCAACTTGGTTAATACTTTAAGTTACTAAAAATTAATTATTTTAATTCCATGACTGTGCCGCAACTTAGTTTCATTTTATTCCTATTTCATCTCTCAAGTATGAAGAGCATCTCAAGTATCTCTCAAGTACCATGCGTACACTTCGTATGTATCTGCCATGCTGATGCTCTTCTATTTCCTGCATTCTGTGATACACTGCATTTAGGGTCACTACACATCCATACATTTGAGTGACAAGAAGTCGCAGAGAAAGAAAGAACTTTGACAGATTTTCATTTGTCATTTTATTAATTTTCATTCTGCTCCAACTGGGACACAGGAAAATCCTCTATGAATTATTTTGAACTATTTTGTGCTAACTTTTCTCCCCAAAGTGTTTTATATATTGACAAGGCCCCCTAAAATCTTTACCGTGGAAACTTCTATCACCACCCTCAGTAAAATTACACACATGACAAAATACTTAAAACTGAGCCTTAGTTACTGCTAAGGTGTATTATAAATTTCCCTAGAAATTCCTGGAGTGTTTGTATAAGTGTAAGGCCTTAAGGAGTGTAAGTTTGAGGCCTTATCTCAAGCAATATTTAAGCAAACATGTTCTAATGTATTTTAAAAAGCAATGGTTCTGCCTATAACATAGGCTAAGCTAAAATCTCTGTTTTAATTATAGCCTTTAGCATGTTAATTGTGTATCATTAAGAACAAAGAGAACTGCGTTTTTCCTCATGTAAACAAAATCTAAAGACAAAATAAATGTGAGAGGCATGTAAGAGAAATACTTCCTAAATCTTGGGGTTTTAAGTGCCTGCAATTGTCGTGATAGCTCTGGAGTTTGCAAGTGTTTTTGGCTAGGGGGGTGGGGCTGAACCAAAGCAAGTACGGCTCTTGCCAGCTCTGAGGGTGCCATCTTCTCTGAACGGGTCAATCCAGAAGTCCCCTGCACTTGCCGGGAAGCTGTAAGCTTCTGTTAGAGATACAGACAGGTTTTCCAACATGCTGCATACATGTACTGTGCAGATTAGCCAAAACATGAACGCCTAAAAGAGTTTTACAGAGGGAATGTAAAGCTTGGAATCAACAGAGAATTGAAAATAATCTCCAAAAATTGAACTTGATATGTCTTCTTTGAAGTGAAAGTGATTAGAATGGAGCAGGCTGGGATTTATAGACTTCACAGGCTGTGGGAGGGACTTCAAAAGCACAGAGGTGATAGATGAACACGTTTTTTCAGACGTGCAGTGACAAAAATGCAACATGGTTTCAGGGCTCTTATAACAACAGGAAGAAAAGAAAAGGAAAACAAAAAGTTCTAATTTTAGTCTCTGCCAGTCATCCATGTTGCAGTTTGATTGCCTGGTGCTTAGGACACTCACCTCGAATGCACCTTCAGCAGAGCACAAGGCTGATAAATACTGACAAATTCTCAGTACTTACACATGACACACAGACAGGAATGACCAGGACCATTTTTAAACTTTAGCTTTGAAAACTGGTCAAACCCACTCTGTGCTCGATTCGAAATTAGGATCCGAACTGGGATTTCCCATGACCAGTACTGCATCATACGCCACTCTGCCTTCTCCCCCAGCACACAGTCTCAGAGAGCCGCCTACTTCTGTCTCTCTGGCAGGACCATCCCACTGTGTACGAAATATTTAAATGCTGGGAGCAATAAGATGCTGTTAACTTCTTGTTTGGGACAATCTGCTACATGAAGGACACCTGAATTCTAGTGTTAAAATCTCCTCAAAGCAGGAAAATGAACCCATCCCCAATTTAATCTCACTTCTGGGCAGAAAGGGAGAAAACATCATTGCCATTGGTGATTTTAGCCCCCCCACCCAGGAAAGTATTTCCAGCTAAACTATTCAACATACAACTCATTAATGAATTTGAGTTGATCAAATTTGTATCTTAGTGAATACCACATCCACCATTTTCTGTCCTACTGCTGCACATTTTACTGCTGATCTTACCTGAAAGTAAGTTTCAGAAATATTGCAATTTACATAAAAAAATTAAACTGATTCTCAGAGGAACTGTTTTTTCCAGCTTCTCTAAATGGTAGCATACTCTTTGCAGTAAGAATATGGTAAGAAGTGGTTTACAGAGTTAATCGAATTGTGCACGTCAACAAAGTTATTCAACATGCACAAGTTTTTGCAGAGCATGACCTGAGCATCCTAATGCTGCAGTGATCTCCACATGACAGTTCTGCCTAATATAAAAAGATCCAAGCCTGCAGACTTTTTGAATTAGTATTGTGTTTCTGCATGCTTATGACACTTGCTCACACTAGCTGTGATCAACTCTGCAGGCTCCTACAATCCAAGTAATAAAATACAGAATACTGCTTTCTGTTCTACACCATATTTTGACGATTTTAAAATAGTTTATGGATAACAGACAAGTTGTTACATAAACATTTACTCAAAAAAAAAATATTTAGTATGCATATGTGTTAAAAGAGTTACTTTTACAATATATTTTACTTTCTTTGCTGGTTCCTAAACTTAAATTTTCAAGAAGATTCTAGGGGAATTCTTTCTCTAGAAGCAGGAGGGCATGCCCTTAATTATATAGGTTCTGCAGGAAAATAGAAGGCACAATTATAGTTGTATTTTAAACATCTGAGATGCAGAGTAGACCCTATGATATCAGGCTATTCTCGCACACACACGTTCCCTATCCACATGTGGCAAAATCGCTTACTTCCCCGCTTCAGCTCTCTAGCCTTTACTCACCTGTGGTAACAGATTCCCACCTCTTTCAAGTATAGCATATTCAGCTTACAAGCAGGAAAGCTAATCTCCATGAGGCTGCACATGCAAAAGAACTAATTTATTCTGTATATTTTTAAATTTGCTTCTCTGGCAATTATAATATGCATCGCTCTCTTAAGAAAATTAGCAAGAATGATATCAATAGGTTCCTACAGTAATTATTTAAAACTTATCCTAACAGTTAACATAGCTTTAGGACAGATTCCTGATATGCAATTCAGTATGTTGATTTTAAAAAACTACATAATAGTTATAAAACTAAAAATAATACTTTCCAGTAAGTTCTGAGAAGCTTTACAGCATTTTTAAAAAGAACATAAAATGATTTGACCACAATGGCAAAGGCGGCGGCCAAACAGGGCTTAAGGAGAAAACTGATGTAGAAACAGATTATTCCAGTTCTATCGAGTGACATGCTTGTTTTGTTGAATCGTAACAATGTTAGACTAATATTAAAATTTCAGCTTAAGGTTACTATATAAATCTAGTGTTCAGCTGTCCACGCAAACAATGAAAATAATTCTTCCAAGCTATTTAATCTAACTAGTATCAGTTTCCTATTTTGACACTACTCTGAAAGCAAGATAAGTATTCTATAAAAACAAAGGGTACTCTCAAACAATTCACATACAAAATTTAAATTGCTCTTTGTTAATTCTATCAGTGACAATGAAAAACCATCCAGAGTAGTTCCTTTTAATTAAACCACACTAATTAATTTTAAACCCACCTTCAGGATCAAACCAGATCTTAAATTGAGTGACTGCAGATTGCCATAAATCCTTGTCCTTTTGCACAGCCATGTCACCTTGACTCCTTGCGTGGCCACAGCAGACTGCATTCACTGGTCTCCCTACAGCCTAGCCTATACCAGCAAAATGGAGAGAAAGGCAGCAAAGCAGTGGTAAGCTAAGCAGGAATGGTCAAGGAAGAAGGCCAGCTCCTTGCCAGGTAGAGTTCGTATAAATTTTGAGAACTTTTTGTTTATATTTTTTACTACAAAGGCAAGGAACTTTGGAATTTTTTTTTTTAAATTAACTCTTTTTTACAAATATTCTTCCTTTTCAGGACGAACTTTTTTTAGTAGCTCTTTTTATAGCAAACAACCGTTTGTTCCACCAGCAGCCGATAATGACAAAAATATTAATAATAAATAGTACGCTTATTCCTTGCCTTTGCTGTCTATTTGGGATCAGCGTGGCCACATACCGCTTACCCTCACCTGGTCTGTGCCAACCTCACGGCACTGGGACGCCTGGTGCCTCCCACAGGCCCAGCCGCCGCGGGGCCGACAGCCCCTTTCAACGTACACCCCGCGGCCCCATCTTTGGGAACGGGACTAACCCGGCCTGCTCAGGGGAGAAGGGAAGGGCGGGCACACGGGACAAGTGGGGGAGAGGTGCCATTTTTCTAATTTAACTCGAGGTGAAATCAAGCGGTGGTGGGTGATGAGGTGGTGTCACATCGCAGCCATCGCCCTCCACAGCGCGGCAGCAGCTGCACTGCCCCGGCCCCGCCACGGAAGCGTGTTGCCGGAGAACTCGCTCCCCGCCTGCCTGCGGCGGAAGGGGAAACGAAGCCGAGAAAAGGACGATGCGACGGCACCCCCTGTCCGGCAGCCCGGAGCCAGACCGCTCTCGCCGGCCCTAAGCCAGCGGCGCCCGGCCCCCTGCCACGGTGGGGTGTGAACGCCCGGGTGAGAAATGCAGCAGGCCGCCATCTTAACTGCGGGCATCCCTCAGCGCGGGTGGGGGGCGCCATGTCTGCTGAGGGCGGCTGCCTGCAGCGGCACCGCCGGGCAAAGGGCTGCCCGCCCGCTGCTGCCGTGCGCGTCCCCTACGGCTGGGCGGCCGGGCCCGCCCCGTACCGCCGCCGGCACCCGGCCGGGAGTGCGTCCAGGGCGCCGGTTGGCGCTGCGCTCGGCTGCCGCGGGTTGCTGTGGGGACGGGGCGCTGCAGGCGCCAGCTTCCCGAGGGCGGGTGAGGCTGATCGAGCGCGGGGGCACCGGGAGCGGGCGGGCGGGCGGGCAGGCAGCCCGGCGCGGCCCCGAGAGCAGTGCCGCTCCTGAGGCTGCGGGAGTGCAAGGGAGCGGGCCGTCAGTAGTCCACGACTACGGGGAGACTCTGTCTAAAGCGTCTGCGTATAGGATGAGAGAAAGCCTGTTGGATTTTGTTCTTCACAGCCTCCAAAAATAGGTGGCCCTGAGAAACTGTTTTCATGTGGAGAGTTTCCTCTGTGAGGTGCCCTAGATTTCGGTGGGAGATGAGGCTGCTTCTCCTTTGCCTTTTCTGGAAACAAAAACGTGAATGCTATCACCAAGGATGTGTAGCAACGCTCTTTTTGCTCACGGGAGGCCGCGAGCAGTAACAACAAACTGTTGACTACAAGGTTTGAACGCCTTGTTTTCCTCCCTGGAGTACAAAGTTTTGCAAGAGGTCAGAGGTTTGAAGTGTAGGCAGTAGAGTTGGTTAAGCTGTTAACTCGGGTCAGGCGCTTTTCTTTATTGCTGGTTACATTATTGTATTTAAACAATGAGGCTACCTATCTAACGTGGAGAGCAGTTAGCAGGATCAAAAGTCACTCAGATGCTTTTTGTCTTTCTAACTTGTAGTATCACCAGACAGGCTTCAGGCTAAATCATAAGATCATAGAGTAATGTAGGCTGGAAGGGGCCTTCAAAGCAGGTTGCTTGGGGCCTCCTCCAGTCCAGACTTGAATTAGGGGCTGCTTTGTCTGAGTACTCAGCTTCCTGAAAGGTAAAACAGTTGCAGTCAAACTGACCCTGTCTGTTAACTAACCTGCAGGGCTTTCTCTATGTAGAAGGGAGTACATGCTAAAGACTCTTTTTTCCAAAATAGGCTAATTACTGGTAACCTGTGTGCACAGCTGAAAGCCTTGGGAGGAATTTGGCAGGATGAAGCCTGTCATTGTGGTGCATGGTGGAGCTGGCAGGATCTTTAAAGAACGAGAAGAGGGAAGTCGTGCTGGTGTTGTCAGAGCTGCACTGCGAGGTTATGGTATCCTGAAACAGGGAGGCAGTGCCTTAGATGCAGTTGAGGAGGCAGTACAATCAATGGAAGATGATCCTCATTTTAATGCAGGTAATTTTCAAGAATTAAGTGAGTTTAGAATCATCATGTATTTCAAGTGTTTTGCCCTGATGCTTCTTAAAATGCTGGTTTGCGTTTTCTTTGAATTATGCACATTGCAGCGGAGTAAATACTGGTGTCACAAAATAGTTTATTTCTACATATAATAAAATAGCACGGTATGTACCATAGTTTCCTGTGAGCACACTTAGGCAGGTGAGTTACTTTTTTCTCATTTGTCAGTGTTTCATACCTGCTGTTTCATTCTTGTGCTGCAGTATTGCTATTCCGTGTATCTCCTCCTGTGACTGCTGTGTCTTCTGTTTTAAGACATGGACTCCTTAATGCAGTATATGTTTAGTTAACGTTCGTGTTTAAGGCACTTGAACATAGCTTGCAGCAATGTTTAAGCCTTAACACTTGTCCTGTCCCTGTCGCCAGAGGAATACTGTTCTTGAGGATTGTAGGTGTTTTTCTCTTTATTAATGATTGCAATTAGTGCTTTTGTAAATGATATTACAGAAGTAATGCAGTAATGGTATGAGTCATGAATTTATACGGTAAGGGTTCATAACTGGATTTCCTAACAATTAATGTTAATTAATGTTAATGTCAATAGTTGAATATTTTTGTCCTCTTCGTATGACCTCACATTTATTATTTTGATGAATTTCAGTGAAAATATTTCCCTGCCCCCACCAAGGTATGTCAGGAATGAACATGGAAAGAAAGACCTGTCAGTGTTCAGTGTTTTAGATAACGTAGCTATTAGTTATGTGCAGACTTAGTTTGCGGAGATTATTTGCTCCTTCTCACCTTGTAATTGAGAGTGAGGGAGAGCTTTTACTTCAGATGAAACTTTCAGTGTTTTGTTACTGACTTGGGCTGAACATCTTGATGTTTAGAGGATTCAAGCTGAAATCATGAAGTGGACTTCGAGGTGTGGTGTGTACTGTTATATAATTAACATCAGGATGGCATTCTCTCATTTAACTTCTACTTTTCTTCACCTGTTCTCTAAATCAGTCACTAGCCTTTAGGACTTTGTTTTGCTTACATCAGTAGATCAGGATTTATTTGGCCTTTGGCTCTCTTTATGCTTCTGGGTTATGTCTCAAAATATCTCTCTAGTGAGAGAATTTAGATTTACTATTTTAAAAACACCAGCTACTTCAGGAAAAAATCCTAATTCTTGAGAAACATCTCTTCAGTGATGTTCTGCCTGACACTATGTGTGGAAGCAACTTCAATATAAATTTAAGCTTAAAGATTGTTTACACCTCTTTTTTTTTAATTGTTCCACATATGCAATTGCATACTTTCTTGGTTTCTTATACACTAGTTTTGGTGGTTCTGTAAATCAAAATTATTTAGTTGGGAAATATATTTTAGCTCAGTGTGACTCTCAGTGATGAAAGCTTACTTTCTAATGATCTGTTTGGGCTTATTTATTTAAATTGTACACAACAGTCTGAAGCATTTGGGCACTTATCCTAAGTAGGATCACAATAACTAGCAATATTCTGTGTTTTGCATACAAGCTTCTTTTTTAACCTTTATGTGGGATCTTGTCACTAATACTGCTTTTTCTGAGCCATGCTGTCTCGTAGCATGCCGTCATTGAACTGACACCTGTGAGCAGTGTATTCTCCTCTAAAAATGATCATACCATTTGAGGATAGGACCTTAGACTCTACCATATCCAATGACTGATACACCGTTACAACTTAACGTTTTGCTTAACATACAAAGTGTAATATGTGGTTGTGACACACTTTTTCCATGGTCTGAGGTCACATTTATCCTTAATTAAATAGATGTTGAATTATTTTTTTTGTCTAAAGGTGTTTATTTAAATTCGCTCTGACAATATTTATACCTTGTTTATAGTATATTAAATGAGCAATTTTTAGCAAAATTGGCTTAAACTGGAACAAGGGCTTAAGGCTCAAGTCAAGTTCAACTATGCTGATCTAAATGGCAAGTAGTGTGGTAATCACTTGCAGATACATTTAATTGTGTTAACACCCATTAGATACAGCTGCTCTCGGTAGCTGGCAAAAATGAGCTGAAAGCTATGTGAAGAGGGCCTTGATTGGAGTGGCTGTTTAAAACTCACCGTGTGGTATTTATCTTTGTAAAAGAAAAATCAGTTTTACTGTAATATTTTCTAGGAAAACACAGACATTGCTAAGAGACAACAATAAAGATTGGGAAGAATGGGCATAATGATCAAGTTGTGTCCCTGATGGGGTTTAGCCATGCTGTGTAGATGCATCTTGATGTAGGCTTCGTGGAGGGGCTCAGAAGCTATACTGTTGTCTAAAATGACCATTTGAGTGACTTGTGCAGCATAATGAAGTCATCGAGTTCTGCTTGTGATGAGGAAGTGGTCTTGGTTATATTTCCCTCTTGTGATCTCTTTGACTAGCAGTATTACCTAGCTTGGTGTGAATACTCCAGATATAAGAACTGTCATAGTGATCCTTGCACACTCTGTCCTCCTCAGCCTTTGCAGGACAGAGGACAGATCTATCTGCAGATAGAGGCAATTGGGAGTACTCCTCTCAGTACCCCTGCTGTGATTTGGCTAATGTCAGACACATTTGTTATTTGTGTCTCCTTAGATTTTCTGTCTTTTGTTGTCTCTGTTTTCTTCCCTGCCTTGACTTCACAAGCGAGTCAAACTTTTTTTTTTCAGTGCTGCTGTCAGTGGGTACTGTGGCCTCAGGGGCAGGTAGTCCCTACCTGTTGTACTGGAAGGCAGGTGAAAAGACAGTCTGTAACCACAGAAGAAAGGATTCGTCCTACCTTGGATAACCTGAAGTTTAATATCTAGCCTTGCCATGGTGTACAGGCTTTCATGGTGGTCAGTGGAATGAGAAAGGTTGGCTGTACAGTTCTCTAAGGCAAGTAGGATGAATTGTTCTTAGAGGGCACCTCTATCTCTTCACCAACTGTAAAAGGAGGCTTTTGTAGGAAGCTGCCTTTGACTACAGGATCTGTCTGCAACTGCGTTCTGCTCAGGAAATTTTAGGAAATACTAAGATGTATCCCATGAGAGATGTCCAGTAGACACAGGATACTATTAATGCAGTGATGAAGGGGGCTGGTAGAGCTTCCCCTGGAACCATGGTTCTGGTCACCGATCCTTGAGAAGGGGGTACCCTAGTTCTAGCGGGAATTTGGTGATCATGAGCTAGAGAGCCTACCTTGTCAAAGGAAGCTAAAAAAGTATGGCAGGGCTTATCTAAGAAAACAAAGAAGACTTATTCCTTACACTAGCATGAAGGAGAAGCTGGAAGAATGATGTTAACACGGGTGGCACAAGGGAATTACCTATAAGGTCTCCACAGATCAGTGTATTCTAGAAATTAGCACATTGTGAATGATGCAGGACTGAACTCTGGAATAGCTTATGCAGTCAGAGAGGGGCAAAAAATAACTGTTTGGGGGCAGAGTTCAGGCATCTCTGTGTGTGGCAGGGGGAGTTTTGGAGATTACAGGAGGAAGATAACAGGATTTTGTTGCCTCCTGTAACAGGGGATTTAACTTCATATATTCAGGTCTCAAGTACATTGCTATATAATTCTTACGCCAACAATTATTAACAGTGGTTTCTGACCTGCTTTAATGTTGGTTTAACAGAAATAAAAAAGACTGGTTTAGCTCTGTACAATGTTCAAGTCTTTCTACCTGAGCTACTGTGTAAGTCTGCCGTGTTTTGTTTCAGGGTTCTTTTTACTTCTTTTTAGTTTAGTCTTCTCTATCCTTATTAGCAAGGCTTGTGCACTTGATGACTTACAACTGATTATTCCCCTGTGATCCAGTTATTGGCATTATTAAAAAAAAAAAAAACAACAAACCTATTTGCATTGTCTCATTTTGTATCTCATTAATTTTCAATTAGGTTAGTGATAGCACCGATAATTATAGAAGAAAATAACTACCCAACATTTATTACTTTCTTTTTTTTAATTCCTTCATCTACTGTTTTTATTTGGTAATGAGGAACTGGTTATTTCAAGTTTTTGTCACACTAGTGAGTGGACACTTTTATTCTGCTCCATCAATTTTGGCAGTTTCTTGGAATGCTATGTGATGTTAATCTGTTGATAAGATTGAACACTACACTATTTTCTTGAGTTATGTTGTATCCTCCTTTGGAAGAACTGTAAAGGTAAAATAGTTTTATGTGTACTTGAAGTGATCTGGGGGATAAAGAATTCTGTTCATGATTGATTGTCGTTTTAACTTTTGTACCTAGTATATCATTTTGGATGGGATTGGAATTGTGTTTTTCATCTTATAAAAATAAAACTCAGTTTTAAAGTCGACATTGTACCCTGTGAGACTTCTGTTAATGGTTGGATTTTGTGGTTATACTCAGCAGTGTTTCTGCTGTTCTGTTTGTATTCAGGGGATACTTTCAGTAAGTCAGACAACAAACTGGGAAAGAGAAAGTTTGCTTGATGAGATCTAATAAATGAATCACCTGATAGTTAGCTCTTAATGACTTTCTTTTTCCCTTCCTCTCTGATTTTTTTTTTTTTTGTGTCTTTAGGCTGTGGATCTGTTCTAAATGAAAAAGGTGAAGTAGAAATGGATGCTATTATCATGGATGGAAAAAATTTAGACTCTGGAGCAGTATCTGCAGTTAAATGTATAGCAAACCCAGTAAAACTCGCTCGACTTGTCATGGAAAAGGTATGCTAAAAATGTACTTGAATAGGAAACATTTTTTCCCTTAGAACTTCATCCGGTATATTGACACACCTCAATGTTGATGTTTGTGTAGTGCTTTAAAGCAGGAAAGAAGGGAGAATGGATGGTAGTGTTTGGAAACTATGGTCATGACCACGAAGAACTTTTATTTTAAGGGTTTTTGAGAGGTATTTATTAAAAATAGCATTCTAAGGAAACATAAGTTCTGCCATGCAATTGGAAGCTCAAGGAGAAATTGATCTATACGTGTCGATCTTCTGATGCTCCATAGCTGGTGTTCAAGATTTTAGGGTTTTTTTGTTCACTTGTTTTTTGAAGAGGTTTTATGCTTCACTGGGTCTTCTGCTTGATCTTGCAAATTAAAGTTGGATAATTTACTGTTGACTTTGCAATGACATGGAACTGAATTAAAGGACCCAATAACATATTTGGCCATGTAGTGCAGTCTTATGTTGTTCTAGGTGGCCTTCTTCATTGTGACCTAATCAGATGGTAGCCTTAGTACAAAGTAGTGGTCTTCCAGCAGCAGAACAGAATAGACTACTTCAGTTGCAAGGGGCCTACAACAATTATCTAGTCCAACAGCCTGAGCAATTCAGGGCTGACCAAGATAAAGCATGTTATTAAGGGCATTGTCTAAATGCTTCTTAAACACTGACAGGCTTGGGACATCGACCATCTCTCTAGGAAGCCTGGTCCAGTATTTGACCACCCTCTCAGTAAAGAAATGCTTCCTAATGTCCAGTCTAAACCTCCCCTGACGGGGCTTTAAACCACTCCCATGTGTCCTATCACTGGATACCAGGGAGAAGAGATCAGCACGGTCCCTCTCCACTTCCCCTCATCAGGAAGCTGTAGAGAGCAGTGAGGTCGCCCCTCAGCCTCCTTTTCTCCAAACTAGACAAACCCAAAGCACCAGCTTTGTTGCCCTCCTCTGGATGCATTCACATGCTTCTTAAATTGTGGGGCCCAGAACTGCACACCGTACTCAAGGTGGGGCCACACCAACGCTGAATACAGTGGGATAATCACCTCTTTTGACTGGCTGGCTATGCTGTGTTTTGATGCACCCCAGGCTGCGGTTTGCCCTCTTGTCTGCCAGGACACACTGGTGACTCCTACTGAGCCTGCTGCTGACCAGCGCCCCCAGTTCCCTTTCTGCAGGGCTGCTGTCCAGCCACTCCTCTCCCAATTTATACTTGTGCCCTGCATTACTCCGTCCTATGTGCAGAATCTGGCATTTGGACTTGTTAAATTTCATCCCACTAATCATAGCCCAATGCTCCAATCTATCTAGATCCCTCTACAAGGCCTCTTGTCCCTCAAGAGAGTCAACAGCACCTCCCAGTTTGGTATCATCAGCAAACTTGCTAATGGTGCATTCAACTCCTGCATCCAGATAATTGAAAAATACATTGAACAGGACTGGCTCTAGAATTGAACCCTGAGGAACACTGCTGGTGACCGGTTGCCAGCCAGATGTAGCCCCCTTCACTTACAACCCTTTGAGCTCTGCCCTTCAGCCAGTTCTTCACCCAGAGTACTGTGAACCTGCTCATCCCACAAGTTGGACAACTTGTCCAGAAGGATGCTGTGAGGGACAGTATCAAAAGCCTTACTAAAATCCAGAAAAACTACATCCACCGCCTTCCCTTCATCCACTAGGCAGGTGACCTCATCATAGAAGGATATCAAATCGGTTAAACAGGACTTTCCCTTTGTGAACCCATGTTGACTGTGCCTGATGATTGCATTATTCTTTAAATGCCTTTCAGTATTACCCAGTATAATCTTCTCCATAACTTTTCCAGGAAAGGCGGTTAGACTAACAGGTCTATAGTTCTCCATGCCCTTTTTGTAGATTGGAATAACATTGGCTAGCTTGAATAACGTTGGCTAGAAGATAACATTAGCACTATGTGACGGTGACAGATTTTCCAAGACGATGAAACTTACCAGGGCAGAAAAATTATTATTACTTGACCTTCTACATAAAATCGGTCCCACCTTACTCCACTAAGAAGTCCCTCTAATATCTGCCACAGCAGACATCTGTCATTTTTCAGAAATGATGCAACTGGTGTGGTTCAAAATAGAGTAGGAAATTTGTGTGATACGTGCATCTGTTTTACCATTACTAGACTGTGATAGTGAGCAAAAAGTTTGTGCAATCTTTGGAGTTTACATTTTTCATCCTGCTAGGGCAGCTGCCCTGTTGTTGAAAAGGGTTCATATTTGCAAAACCACTTATTAACAAAGAGGATTTATGGTTTTTTAACCTTTTGAAGTGACTTTTGAGGAAACAAAACCTCCTTTGGTGATCTAGATGATTGAAATGCAATTTGTCCTCAACAGCCTCCAAAGAAAATAGGAATTATTTTTGCCCTTAATTGGAGGATAGTTCTGCTTCTAAAATCAGAACTTTTCACTCAAGTATTTAATATAAATACTTCTAAAAATGTATTTCTACTAGAAAACAGTGTTAAAACTTGTGATGAATAAGCTTTTTGTTCCTTCACATGGAATTTATTCTGTCATTTAGCTAGAACAAATAAGTAAGTATAGCTGTTAGACAGCTTCACAAGACCAAATTTTTTCAAACTTTGAGAATGTAGATGGCGGGTTGGGGGAGAGGTGTCTTCTAGCATGGTGGGGGAAATGTGTTTAATTTTTTTTACTGTAGATAACTTCTTTTAATGCCCATTGTTCAGTTCAGATGAATTGAATGCCCATTCCAGAATTGCTGATTTTTTTTTGTTTTCTTCTGCATGACAAAATCCCAATTTAAGTCAACAAGAATAAAGTCAAAACAACACTGTTGTTTTTTGAGAACATAACTTTCCAAAGTGTTTTTTAAAAAACAAAACACACCCCTACCCCCACCCCCCCAAAAAAAAAAAAGTCTCCTTTGTCTTTCTCATCTATTATAAAGTCTTTTTTGTCATTGTGTAGTGCTTCTGGTGCTCAAAAATGTTGAGGCTAAATTCAAAAGGAAATCATAAAATTAAACTGTACAGGACCAAGTATAATGGTATAGCCCTAAAAGCATGGAATTTTGTGGTAAAGTGTATTACTCTTTGCCCAGATGCAAAAAATTCTGTGTAGATGACAAAGTTCAAATGTAAATGTTGGCCTAAATTGCTTGATATATCTTGAGGTGAGTTTCTGCTGGTTCTCCGTCAGGTATTGTAAATGGGAATACCAACTGATGTTACTCTTCTGTTCATCTTGGACAAGAATTTTGGGATACCAAGGCTATTTCGTAGTTCTTTTCAGAGTGTATTTTGTTTTGTTTTACTGTGCATAATTAAAAATATTTTTAACTTTGTGATCCATGGGTAAAAAGACTGTAGTTTCCTTGGGTCCTAAGCATGTTAGGATGCTTATTTCCCAGTGGTTTTGACATGCCTCACTGCCTTAAGGAATTTTGAAGCATGCAGCTCTCAAAAACAAACACACACACCAAAAAAATCCTCCTCACTTGCTTGTAATTTTCTGTATTTCCATTACTATTATGGAACAATATGGGCTCCATCTGGCGGCCAGAGTAGCTCTTCTAGATGGTTGTTGCGCACATTTATCCTGTGTGCTGTCACATTCTCACTGGGCTCAAACTTGTCCAAATTCATGGGGTAGAAGAAAGGAGAATGCCAGAATAATTTCCATTCATGATTTGCTATGCTATTGAACACGGCAGCCTCTAGAGGTGGAAGGCTTTTAGTACGTTAACTAATTCAACAAATCCTTGAGAAAGCAGTTAAAACCTGTTGAATTATTCCTGTTTGTAGTGAACAAAAATAGAATGATACATTGAAATGGCTTTTTTTTTTTAAATGGGGCATGTAATCCCTCTCAGTTCCAACACTTTGTTAGATGAGGATCTCGTGAACGTTAGAGCACTGATTCAATGGTATACATAAACTGTGTATATGTTTTCCCCTACTATATCACCCAGCCCTTTACATTAGACAAAGGAGAATTTAGCTTAGAACATAGACTTCTCAAGGCAAAGGTGCAAATTTTTGCTGTGCTCTGCGCAGTGCCAGGATTGTTAAATAAAGAACAGTGATGGTCTGAATTTCAGGCCAGCTGCAGAAATTTGGGGGATTTTCCCTTCCCTGCTTCCCATGAAATTATCTAAACTTGCCAACATTTGTTTTTTGTTAGTAAGATCTCTGGACCCCTCCCACCCCCCTCCTTTTTTTTTTTTTTTTTTTTTGTCCTTTTGGATTACTTTGTATAAATGTGTCCCAGAAACATTAGGCACTTAAGAAAGTTAGGAAACGTATTCATGAGAATATGTATAAGAAAGATGAGACAGAAAAACATGCTTTTGGGTTGTTTGGCAATGTTCTACCAGCTCCTTTGATCGACAAGATATATTGAAGAGAAAACCAAATCAAATTCTCCTTCAGATACCTTCTTTTCAGTGAGGACTGAAAAAAAACCCAAAACCCAAAACAAACAAAAAAAGAAAACAAAAACTCCTATCACAGAAGCTTATTCCTCTATATGCAAGTATTTCTTGTTTGTGCAGCTTAGGAAGGTGTGTATGTTATCAGAATCTGCATAGGAGAGGGAACCCTTTGAAAAAGTTTTAAGAAATAACTTTCATTTTTTACAATAAAACTTTACCTTTTTTTAAACTTATTCAAAGGATGATATAGAGTCTTAATTGCTGAAGAAAGCAAGTGATGGAGGACACAGCTTTCTGATACAGATAAAGTAAAAAGAAAAGTTCAATATATTGCCACCCCACCCCCCCCTCAAAAAAAAACCAAAAAACAAACCAATACCACCAACCCAAAAATCACCAAAAAAAAACCCAAACCAATTTGAATTATTGGATCGTGTGCTTCTGGTGGTTTAGTGGCAGTGGGGGGCAGTATTGCACAAAGAAGTTGGCTTTCAAGTCGAGAACACTAGCTTTGTTAGAAACAGGTAGGTCTTTTATTGCCTGGTAACATCACTCGGCATGTAAGCCTGTTGTCCACTCTTTCGCATGTACAGAAGACTTCTTCCTTGAAACGCTTTTT
This sequence comes from Calonectris borealis, assembly GCF_964195595.1. Classification (NCBI taxonomy): domain Eukaryota; kingdom Metazoa; phylum Chordata; class Aves; order Procellariiformes; family Procellariidae; genus Calonectris; species Calonectris borealis. The sequence continues at coordinate 34,343,979 of NC_134314.1, read as the reverse complement.
CTTGTTCCCTAAAGCAATACGCTCAGGAATTGAGGACTTAATTTGTCAATAAAAAGACATTTAAATTTTCAAAAATGCTTGATGTCAGGGCCACCACATATGGAATGTTTCTAAGTGTAGTCACATTTCCCGCTTCTGTAACTATCTGAAGGGGTTAGTGCAGAAGCTGTAATAGGTAGAGATTAATTAAGCAGAGATCGGTGTCCATGGTTTGGGAAGAGGTTCAGCTGGAATCCTTTAAAACAATGCAGTGCTATGGGTTGGTCATGGTAGTGATTGCTTGTCATTGCTTTAGAAATCAACAGAAGTTGATGGTCTGCAACATCTTAAAAGTCTGAACCTTTGAGACTGTAAGTGTCCTGCGGAATGCAGCTCGACACAGAAATACCCAACCTCTGGCGTCCTTCTGTCAGGCTGAGAGCTGAGTATGTGCCACTTCTGTGCTCAGCAGGCCTGCTGCCTCCAGCATCACGTGGTTCTACTTTTTGGATGTCAGCTGGTACCTGCGTGCTGTGCTGCTGCATGGACATAAAAGCTTGCTCTTAGTTAACTGGACAAAACAGTTAGATAAGTAGTGATTTGGTGATTGACTGGAAACAGTACAAAGAAGTTGCATGCAAATTAACAAAAGAGCAAGTTTACCAATTTTTCTTCTCCCATTATAATAAGTATTAAATAGATGAATGCAGTTCTTTTCTAATGATGAAAGTTTGTATCTGTATTTTGGAGAGCTGAAAATTTTTTCTTTTCAGCTAGTGGAAGAGGATGTAGGCATAGAAATTTAGAAAGTGTAAAAATAAAACAAAATTTGGAATTTTCTTTGTGTGGGTACCTCTAAAAATAAAGAGAGATTACACAAAACTGCTCAGTACAAGGCAAAACAAGAATTGTCAATGAATCTCTTGTCTGTCTTCTGCAGACGAAGCACATGCTGCTGACTGACAGTGGTGCACACCTCTTTGCTCAGGCCATGGGTATTCCTGAGACTCCAGGGGAGAAACTCATAACCGAGAGATCCCGGGAGAGATGGAAGAAGAACCTTGAGCCAGATTCGAACCCTGAAGAGTTTCAGAAGTAGGGGTTTTGTAAAATATTTTTTCTTTTTAAATTCAGGTAATTTAATTTGTGCTATCAATTAAAAAAAATAAAAACAAAGCTCGAAGGCCTGCATTCAGACTTGAGAATACTTCAGTTCCGAGTATTAAATGTTTTGATACAGTCTTCACAGTACGTCCTCAGTGAAAGTAATGAAAAATCATGGTTGCAATGAATTTGCTCAAGTGTAAGTGACTGGAACAAACTTGAACAAACTTGTTGATGCTTAAGAAGATTGTCGGTCACTTTGACATAGCATAGGTTTTGTGGCATTAATGGAGGACAAAGTTAGAACTTGTTATTGCTCTTAAAATCACCAGTTATAGAAGTGCATAAAGCAGCTTTAACAAACAGCAGGCATCATTTTGTGTAGTTCTTTCCCATGGAGGAAGTGTGATTTTAAAAAATCTCCAGTCCACATTTTAAAACAAGTCTATGAAAAAAAAAAATAATAAAGCTGATCTTGGTTAAGTAGATGATCAGATTTGTCTTTAAACTGGATTAGGTCGTTAAACGACATCAGATTTTGACCAGTAACTCCTTCTGAGTGCTGATTGTGGCTGTTGGTTATTGTAGATAGGAATGAAAAAATTGACCAAGAAGTTCAGTGTAGTGGTGGGTGTGAAAAGAGATGCTACTGGATGGTATTGCACAACACCAAAATGAAAGTCACTTGAAAAATAAGCAAGTCTCGTATAAATTAGAGAGGAAAGTGAGGTGGATGGGAAAGGAAGGAAAATCATCAGGTGTCAAAAATGTTTTTTATGCCTCTGAGGTATGCATGAATACTAAATTGTTTTGAGCTTCCATTTGTTCGTCAGTGGTTGTGACACAGGAAAATTCTGTATTACATTACATAAATGCTGTATTGCATGCTATTCATCTGTTTGCTGAGAGAAGCAGAGCTGAAGAATTTGTAGATCAAAAGGACGAAATTCCTTCTGTGGGCACGTTAATTAAAAGTCCATGAAATGAGGCTATAAACTACAAGCTGTATGTTACTTTCAGTAAATTGCTAGAAGGAAAAAGAAATTAATGAGGCAAGTGTAAATATGGTCTTGTAAACAAAATTAAGTTGTTCCTTGACCGTAAGGTCTCAGTCGTAGTTCAGCTTGTATCCAACAGAAGTTTTCTTTTGATCTGTTCTCTATCCAAGGACTGTGTGGTATTATAAGTCATTACGAAGAATTTTGAGGATGGCGTAACCCCTACTGCTACTTGGTCTCCTGAATATATAAGTTGGAATGGCATGGCATCTGAATCTCCATTCATTCTTTGTAACTGCTTAATTATTTTTTTTTCTTGTAACAGTGTTAGGCATCTTCAATTTCAGCATTGTCTTGTTCTGGAATATCTGATAATAGAAGGCTTGTGTGTTTCTGAAGGGCTCAAGACTTTTTCTTGTCTTAGCCACGCTGTTCTTTTTCTGATAACCAGTGCCCAAAACATCAGCACAAATAGACAAAGTTGAAAACAGGTCTTTTTTTATGCAAGCCCATTCGTTCCTGTATCACACGTGGAATGTTCTTTTTCCCTGTTATGTCCACAGTGATTATGCAGAAACTTGCCCGAGGTGAACAGACAGAAGGTGAAGTAGTATTAGTCAGAGGCAACATAATACCAGATCATACTGGGAATTTGAAGGTTGCTGTGTACTTCGCTTTCAGTCCTCTGGTCCTAACAGTGTTGGAAACCTTGGGGATTCACAGCTTTCCAAGCAAAGTTTGGTGTCTCCAGAAGAGAGACCTTTCCCTTCTGCTGGTTAGACACCTGCATTCATTTATACTAAAAGCTTATGATTTCATTGTACGTACAACATGGCATCTTGTACACCTTTTGCTGAGAATAAGGTGTGGTTTGTTTTATCTTCGGTTTCTCACTTCAAAGATTCTGACCATACCTTTGTCAAGAATTGCTGGAGATTGCCTAAGAACCCCACAGAAAGGGAGTTGAGTCCAGCCATAAGGTGGTAGATGGGCTACTAGCCCAGCTGTGAATCACACTGCAAGAGTAACTTGAGGAGGTATTAATTAACAGCAATTGACAGAAAACCCTAGTACTGATGCAGGGCTAAGAGATGAAATAGCAGATGCGTTGTTAGTTGAATGGGGATAGAATAAGTACTTGTAACTTCATGGCTACTGGCTAACGAAAGATTTAGACAAAAGGGAATGAATAAATCCAAATGATCCGTTGTGTATCACAGTATATGCAGTACATAGGAATAATTCTTGATTGAACAAAATCATGAGTACTAATAGCATCCTCGGGTATACTACAGGTACTTGTTGAGGTTCTTGCTACTGTCAGTAACAATAGAGATGATTGTAATATGATATCTCTACTTAGACAGTTTTGCCTGCCTTTGTAAAGTTTCTGAGTCAACTAGCTATGTAACATATTGTTTATATCTTCTTTGCCTTTGTTCTGAAAATGAACAAAGAAAACTTGTGACGCTGAAGCAATGAAAAAGTTTAAAGGGACAGTAAGAAATAGAGTGTAGTTGTCTATTTGTTCCACTGCAGATAAGGTATGTCGGACACATTCACTTTGTTATTTATCGCCAGTTGAGCTCTTGTACCAAAACAGCTGCTGCGTATGTGATCTGTGTACTTTCATTATTCTCACAATTGCTTAAGGTAAATACATACATAGGAAAATGTACATCTGGATGCACCTTTCTTAATTTCTCAGGAGGATCTAACTTTAGTTGGTTGAAGGGTGCCACATGAGCGTGTACTGAATTTACTAATATTCATTTCAGCAAATCATTTGTAACAGATGGATGGGTGGGAAGCCCATCTGCACCATCATATCAGATGAGGTCCTTCTCTACATAAATGTCAGAGTAGTTTGTAAGGCCTGTGATTCATCAGTCAACTTTGAATTGCTGTGAATGAAGTGTAGGGACTGACAGTATCATATTTTACATAAGCAGGAGGGAACAGGAAGTTGGTTCTCTGAGAAATTAACTGTGGGTTTCATGGTACACAAAGACTTTGTCTGCCTTAATTAGCTTAGATTTTGTGGGGCTATAGAGAGACCTTCACCAGTGCCTAGGTAACTTCCAAAGGTATTCCTGTTCCAGTCGCCTGTTGGGCAGTTCCTTGAAGGATTGTTTCAAGTCCTTTTCCTGTGTGGAGGGATTTAGATTTTTTTGGTATACCTCTCCTAGCCAGGTACTGTTTTATATTCCTACATTAATTGTCAAGATTGGAATACGTGGACTCTCAACACTGTTGCTTCTCAGTAATGTCTTGCTTCTCAGTGCAGCAACTGTTACTGTAAGTTACAATACCCTTTTTTTCTCTGAGTATGAAGACACATGTATATTTTAAGCAGCCTATTATACATGACTTTTCTGTGCTGAAGAAATAAAGCAATAGTTGAGACTTGTATTTTCTTCAGTGCATGAAGATTTTTAAGCTGATGTGCGGTTTCAACAGATTCTACTGGCCAAGTGATTTAAACCTCAAGATTGCGTAGCTGCAGAGTACAAAGACAAAAACATGTATTAATGATGCGTTGTGAACAATACTAGTTGAAAAGCACATAAATAACTTTTTTTTTTTGGTGGCATTCAAACATTCAGGGGAATAAGGAAAAGGAAAGAGGAGGAACAGGAAGGAAATGATTCAGTGCATGCATAACATTACTGTCCTTTTCTGTATTCACTCGTTTATGTGCATTGTCATTAATAATTCCGGTTAACATCGCATTGAGACAGTGGAGACAATTCTTGCGTCTTTGAGTTGCTATTTAGGGGAAAGTTGTGTGTCAGGTTTGTCACAGCCAAAAAAGTACTCCAGAATTATGATGGCTAGAAATATTTCTGCCCTGTGTGCTTTTGTTCTGCGTTTTTTTTCCTCCACAAGTTGAAGTTTCCATGCTATGAAGGTAAACAAGTTGGGGGGGAGATAAAAAAATTGAGTGTTTTCTGCTCTATTAAATATAAAGCTATGAGAATTGTTGTATATTACTTGTTATTTTTGTAATGAGAAGCATGATAAAAAATAGCTTTATGATAAGCAGTAATTTTTTTGCAGTAATCTGTTTTAAAGTTACCTGGAAAATAAATGCAACATGCTTTGGCAGGTATGCTTTAATTCTACCTAATTTTGTGAACTGTTTTTCTTGGCAGAGACCTTGGAACAGTCGGTGCTGTTGCTATAGACAGTGAAGGAAATGTAGCTTGTGCAACATCCACTGGAGGACTCTCTAATAAACTGATTGGCCGTGTTGGTGACACAGCATGCATAGGTATGGAGTGTGGGGTCTTGCCTCTCATTTTTTGAAGGTACCTAATTTAAAGAAAGAAAAAAAGAAAAAAAAAAGTATTACACATTCTCCTTTTCATTAGTGAAATGAAACATAAATACTGGTACATCTGAAATGGAGGTCTGACATTCAAATGTATCAAAGCTCAAGCTCCTTGACACAACATGGAGATCGCAAGTAAGGAATGGGAGTAGGGGTGTAGTGCTGTCATTATCATCATCCAACACTTTTCTGTCTGGAAAATGGGGATGGGAATTTCTTTTTTCTGTCCTTTCCTGAATGCTAACATTTTTTTTTTTCTGTGATTCCTTTCTGTTCATTCTGATAAAGCTCTCCATGCTTACAGCTAAGTCAAAAAATGTAGCCTGTTCCATACTAACATGCTGTTTTCGTGATACTTAAGGAAGTAGGTGTAATTGTAATTACTGTTCATTATATCAGTGAGCCAGAACTGTAAAATCACTGGCAACTTTGAGTAAATTCCTGTTCTTAGAGAGCCCTGATAAGACTGCCTCAGAGCCTAATAGATGCATTGTGGAATAAAGGAAATATTTTAAGAGATCTCTTATCCAAGTATAAAGAGACACTTGAAATCCTTTCCCCAGACTTCTTCCTCTCGTGGGACAGACTTGCCATTTGGTTGCTTCAGGGTTCTACCATACAGTTGCGATTTGGAAAATAATTATTTTTAGTAAAACATGTTCCAAACTCAAATAGCACTGCCGTTGGCAGTACATGATTATTATAAAACTAATATTAACTTTCTCTCGCACCCTAAGTTGCTAATATTTTGGTACCCTCTGCATTTTCACTATGATTTTCAGTGTCATTTCTGACTGCAGCCTTCTGACTGCAAATACCCTTCTCATATGTAAATCATGTTCAGGACTGCTATAGTATGGGACGTAGGTCTGTGAAGGACAAATGAAACGGGGCACTGTTGAGCGTATTGCTTGCAGCTTTTGCTCTTACTAGACACCTGCAGAATGGGATACAGAAATGCTAGCTGTCCTTTTAAATATTAGAGCCTTTTGAAAGGGGGCTTTGACAGACTGATTGTGGCAGTGGTTTTCCACGTGTAAATTGGGGTCCATTGAAAGGATCTGATCTGATAAAGAAAGTACAGAAGGGAAGAAACTTTCATTGCTCTTCTATGCCTCTTTCCCCTCCCCCAGTACCTTGTTTATAATGCTATGGTATGTTCCTCCCCAGCTCCTGGGAAATATTTTTCTTAGGAGATGTGCTAGAAACATGGGTGTTGAGCAAGCGGAAGCTTGGTGGAGAACAGGGTGTGGAATGTGCCAGCAAAACAAGGATGAGAGGGGAAAAAAAAGGGGGGGGGCGGGGGGAATTCAGCAGAAGAAATACTTTGCTTGTGGTAAGGACTTGCAAGATTCTTCAGGGGAGCTTTGTGATGCTTCACTAGAGCCCAGGCTCTTCAAATCTCTTACCTGCTTTTGCTCTTGCGGATAAGTTCCCCTCAAACTTTGGTCAATTCACCAATGTCCTCACAAGATCTTCCTTCATATCTTAACTGGTAATGTTGTGTGACCTGGCATTCTGCATCCCATCGCTATCTTGCTGATCCTCAATATACCGTCCCTTGCTGTTCTGAAAAATATTTTTGCCCATCCCTGTGAAGTGTTGGCCTGCTTCTGCTTCTTCTACCACAAGCAGATCACTAGTCTTCCAGCTCTCTCAACTTGGAAACGGACTTCATCCAGCTGTTGCTGATGTCTTTCATATATTTTACTTTTCAGACTGAGGCAGGAATGAGAAAGAAGTTTGTTACTGACACTTTGCTCCCAGAAAGGCACAGAACTGCTGGACCTTTAGGAAGAAGTGTTCGGTACCTATTTTAAACAACGCAGAGCTTGTAAATTGTGTTACAGAATATTGCCTTCTTGATTTTTTTCCCTCTGAAAAGGAAGTGGAGGTTATGCTGATAACCGTTCTGGTGCCACTTCAACCACAGGACATGGGGAGAGCATTATGAAAGTGGTCTTAGCCCGACTGATCCTCTATCACATGGAGCAAGGTATATTCCAAACTTCCTGTAAGCTGAAATAATGAGGATAGGAAACACTGCGTAATGACAGGTTTCAGTTTATGTACTATTGTCCTAGAACAGTTGTCAGAAGAGTTGCTCCCAGGGGTATGTGGATGGGTCACTTCTCTTTAAAAACAAAACAAAGTACTGAAGTATTAATAAAGCTAAAATAGCCTTAAGTGGACAGAAATATCTGTGCTGCTTGATGTTTAAACATGCTTTAGATCAATGTACATTGAAAGACATTATTGTTTACTTTGTTTAACTGAAGTTCTCTTTAATAATTTTTTCCCAATTTTAAATTAAAATTTTATGAACAAAGAAATAGAAAACAAGTAAAAGCAAGATATATTTAAGGAAGCAGTAGAGGCCGGGCTAGAGAGAGATAATCAGAGCTGAAATAAGAAAGCGTAGGATATCACCTTTCTAATAAACTGTAAAGGTCTTTATTTTTATCTCTGATTATAGCAACAGAAATGCTTTTAAGACGTTTTAACTATGATTTAAATTTTCATTTTGTTTTGGAAAATATAGCAAACTGACTGGGTGGGTATGTGGGAAACAGCTGACACAGTGTGTCTTATGTGACTGTAATATAATCTGACTGTGGGATGACCCTTTGGAGCTTTACCTTCATGAGTTAGTCTGTCATCTAAACCCTTGATTATATTACAGCCTGTAAACATAGCCAGACAACATACTTGTATTGCATGCAGTTGAAGAATGATTAATATAGATATCACCATTATTTTTAGAAAGCCATAGCTTTTGGGCAGTACAGTGTTACTTGCTTTGAGGAAGTAGTTGGAAAACTTTCAATTTACATTTTCACTGGAGAAGCAGTAAGTAGAGAGACAAGTAACAGCTGAGAATATTTTTGTATGCTTTATAGAGCTGTTTGCATATAATGGGTGCGTTTCTCTGTAAATCTCTTGGCTAATGTGATAGTTTCAGCATAAAATACATCCTACAGATTATTTCCCAAAGCTCTAACACATTATGATCTCCTCTTACTCTCTGTATTATGTGCCTAGCTATTCAATTTGCAAATGGCCTTCTAAGCTCTATTTAGTCTAAACTGTGTAAACCAGTTTCTTCTCTGGCTTGAAGTTAACTGCATTGCAAAACCTATGCATTGATAGCAGTTGTCTGGCTTGTGATAAATCAGTATGAAAGGCAAATGAGGCTCAAATTAAAAAGTTTTTTAAAAAAAGAAAAACGAAAAAAGAAAATGAACCCACATGTGTGCATGTTTAATTGGTTTGCACTTGTTCACCCTGCCCGTGCTTGCTTTACCTTCATTCATCCTGCCCAGAAGTATAACTCAGCTGCCAGGAAAATACGTCAGCAATAGACCTCCCCCCCCCGCCACATTTCCATGAAGGTGCTGAAAACAAACCCTCAAGTTGTTATAACTTTTTGAGTCCTTGAACAGTCAACTGAAGTTGCATATTTAAGAACAACTATAGAGCTCTTTGATAATTCTGTTCAGCTATTCAGTAAATCACATAGTAAGTATCTTCTTTTGGACCAATGCTGCAAAATTTACTTTCATATTTCAGGAGGGAATTGCTTTGCCAGTCTTAACAGCTGTTGGAATCTCTGTCTTATGGTGGCAGCTGTTGTCTTGATGAAAAAATCAAACAGTGAAATACTGACCCTTTGAAGTCAGTGCCACTGACTTGAATAGTCACAGTGTCACCCGTAACGTCAGAGAAAGGAGCTTTATCCTGTCAGTCACCAGTGCTGTGAATAATTCTGACTCTGCTGGTTTTGTCTGGTTTTAACTCAAAATTTGCAGGGAAGGCATGAAGGTCAGTTTTTGTTCTGCAACCTAAGCTGCATAACATTACCGGTGGTATGTATCTTAGAACAAGAAGGCTGAGCCAACCATATTCCTGAATATATATTCAAACTGTAGTGAACAAATATTCTGCAGCTATTACAGGCTTGTTTGTATGATGTACACATTAACAGGAATATTTTCTAAATAAATCAAACTTAATATGAATAAGTGTAATGAAAAGATAAAGTTGCTTTGCTGGTCCTTTCTCTGATGTCTAGTACATTGAGTCCTCATCTTGCCTGATACTTTCAGAAGTTTCAGGAAGAGTAACACTGATGTCTGCTTTTGATAAATCATGACAATGTGAAGTACGTGCTTTGAGCTCCATTGTGGCCAGTGGACTTGGAACATAGATGATGACTGAAATTTTTGGTTGTTTTAATGTGTTTTGTTTTTTCAAATTGTAAATGCTTTAGACCTAGCTTGTGACAAACCTTTAATGGAAAGTTTGCAGATTGGCATTTTTCCCTTCAAATGATGGCATAAGAAATGTTGTGTCTTGAACATAGAGTTGATGAGTTAGTCTATATCAAACACTGAAACTGAATTACAATCTGAAGCTATTTAAATCCTGTCTTTGTAGCAGCACCATACTATAGCAGCTATTAGCAACTGTCCAGAGCCTTCCTATAAACAGTTCCTTTGCTACACTGGAAATTTCTTGCCGATTTAGTTGAAGGAGGAATTAGATTTGGTTGGCTCCATGGGGAGGGGTGAAACTTGAAGGGAATTTTAAAACTTATTTCAAGACAGATACCATGAAGTTATCTTGTTCTTCTTTTCAGGAATGTCACCAGAGATGGCTGCTGACAGTGCATTAGACTACATGAAGACACGAGTTGGGGGCTTAGGCGGTGTCATTGTTGTTAACAATTCAGGAGAGTGGGCAGCAAGGTTCTCCACCAAGCAGATGTCCTGGGCTACTGTAAAGGATGACCAGCTGCATTATGGGATTTATGCTGGGGAGAGGCATACAAAATCTGTTGATGAAGCACTTGCATCTGAAAGTGAGGGATTCTGAGAATGAAGAAACATCAGCTGAGGAAGAATGAAGATCTCCAATTTTTGCTGAAGGACAATGACAGTTGATTTCATCTTTCTGAAAGATCTTTTGTACTCTTTTGATTGGTTCACAGGCATTGCTACATTTACAGTCAAAATGAAATCTGGTCATAGTTCTTCAGTGGTCATGGATATATGTATAGTGTTTATTAATACCTTCGGAAAGTCAGGAGATCCTCCTTTTTCTAGATAAGAAAGAGAATGGTCACTAGGTTTCTTGGTTAGCATGCCTTAATCCTACATTAAAGGGAGCCTGAGTTTCAGTGGTAGAGGAACTCCTTTCCACGCCCATTCTCAGAGACTGCTGCCAGGGTGATTTGAGAGATGAATACCTATTAACTAAAAACTGAATTTTGAAAATTGTGTCACTCTCCAGAGTCGTTTGAGCAGTTATCCCATGATAACAAAGTGCTAGCTGTCAGTGAAGTATCACCAAAGAGCTGTGAAGAGTTAAGACTACGTCATTTTCACAGGCTTGAGGTAACTGTCAGGGGAAATAATAATGAAGTAAAGAAAATAACTTTTCTCCCAAGATGGGAAACGTGATGCTTTCTGAGGAGTCCTATTTTATTCCATTCATTGGCATCAGACCTACAATTAAAAAACAGAGACCACAACAAAGTAGGCTAGAATATTTTGAAGTATATGTGGATAGTTAACAGGAAAGATAATATTGATAATATCTGGGGTAGTAATAAAGCAGGGCATGATTTCAATAAATATGAATAAAACAGCAATCTTTACTACTCAAATACAAAGGTGATAGGCACCTTTTAAGTCTAAACATGAGACAGAGATGATGATTAACTGGAAAAATAGTTATCTAAAATCAAGTGATAAAAGCAAGCTGTACTAAAACAAAACTGCCTCTTAACAAGCTGCTTGTGTGAAATCTGAAAGGTTTTCTGGAGAGGTTTTCTTTTTTAAAAAGAATTGATGTTCTGAATTACCTCTTCAGATTTTGTATGTTTAAAAGAAAGAACAAAATTTCTTTTTCCTGTTTTCTGACTTAACTACATAATTTTTTGTGTTAAAACTGTGTAATAATTTTAGGGATTTTAGATGGTGACTAGGTTTCCTCTGTGGACAGATTTGTGTGTTATAATTGCATGCCATCATACTGTGGAATGTTCCCTTTACAGGATAACCCAAATAAACATAGCAAAAATCTTAAATCATAGTTTGAAACTACTCATACCTGTGTCCCAACTACAATAAGGCAAGTTATTGAGTTGGCTCATACGGAATGGTAAGGTTGCCAAGGCTGTCTAACTTGGTCTCTACTTTGATCCATGGTTTATTAGATGTTGCAGATAACTGGATGAGGACAGCGATGGTTCAAGAGTAGATGGCTCATGCATAACACAACCATGCAGTACTTCGTTCCACAGGAGATCATGTAGAAAATGGCTACTGTCTGATCATCAGAAGTTCATAAAACAATAACAGTATTTAAGATGTGCTCATCTATAGAGAGAAGTGGTCTTCTTCCAAGTAAAAATTAACTCATTTCCCCTTCTGTACATGAGATACCAATCTTACAGGGCCAGACTGTTCTCTGGGCAAAAAAAGCAGTATTGTCTTAGCTTCATTTCCAGAATAGCAAGGCAATCCAGATTTTTGTGGTCAAGGATCTGCTTTGTTTACCTCACCTGTCCCTAGTGTAAGATCAAATTCAGGACAGGCAATAGAAAATACAATCTCCACAAGTTCTGCCAAATTTTACTTTGCAACATTGTTTTCATGAAATTGCTCAAGGATTTTTTTAATGAAAAAGAATCAAACTTGAAGGATGCTTTTTAGAGCTAAATGGTGATACATAGGCATGGATGTAGGCTGTACACAAGAGAAGAAGAATACAAACGTCTTAGACCTGCTTTATCAGATTAGTAACCATTCCTTTGCTTGAAGTAGCTGGAGGGCGGAGCATTTAACCCCCTACCACTGCAACACCTAGTGTATCATCTTTGTCAAGCTCTGTTTTTGTTATGTTTTCTGAGTGGATGCAGGCCTGTTCTGGGCACACTCCAAGTTGAGCAAAACCCAAGTGATGGTTAGCGTGGCAGCAAGCATAAGCTAATATACCCGCTGGGTGTTTTTTTGGGTAGAGTTTGGCACGATGCTAACCTGGACAGTTGGCTTTTGGTTAGCTTTGAACAAGTTCACATCTGCCCAGAAGGTACCATCAACCACAGCAGCAGTGCAGATACGATCTCAGGGCTGTCAGAAGGAATAGTAAATGGTTACTGTGGTTAATTCACCTCAGCTGTTCTCAGGAATATAATGTAATAAATTGCTGGCACTTAACAAAGAGCATTATCCTATATAGGTTCTTATATCGCTCATCACTAGACTAGCTGGGCACCTTCCAACAGTGCATTAAGCAGTGTGACTACCATCTGGTCTGTATGATTTGTTCTGTCGCACCCGCTCCTTGGTAGCGTGCTCTATATTCCTGTCTCGTGAAAAAGTATCTGGTTTTCAGAAACATGCATGTGCTGTTATGCCTTTCCAGTTGAAGCAGGGCTGGCCCTGAGGAACTGTGCCTTGCATATGGATTGATGACACTTGGATTGATGGCATTTAATAATCCTGAGGCTGTATGGAGTTCAAATGATGGCAGCTCAGGCAAAGCACTGGTACCAGCGGTCAGGGCTACGTGCTTTTCTTCCAGCTAGCTGGCCGAGTCAACACTCCTCAAAAACATGCGATTTTCCACAGCAGGTAGACCTCTTCTAGGACACCGTTTCCTTTTCTCATAAGAAGGTGGGATGACAGGTTAGGGATGGGGTAGACCTAACTTCCGATGAAACTGGAGAGCTGGGGATGAAACAGTTGTTTTCCTTCTCTCTCTCTTTACCCTTTCAGTCATGTTCTTTAGCTGGAACAGGACAAGACACTGTTGCTGCTGATGTGAGAAGTTGCTGGAGTTACACAGAGCTACCTAAGTTTTTAATATGCTTACGTGTCCCCTGACCTTTGTGAATATTGAGAAACTACCCTTTATAAGGGCTTTAACATTTAACAGATTTTATAATTATAAATATAGTTGAAAGGTGCTGAACTCCAGGGGGATACTGACAGCAGGACGGGAAGTTGCGTGCCACTGCCCTGCACTGCTGCTGGAGCAGAGCCTCTCATCCAAATGGCTGTGACCTGGATATCAAGGAAGAAAAATTAAAGGTCTGTTGCCAAGCAACTGAGTGTCCTGGGCATGTAGCAAAGCAGCAACAGAGTTTTAATTATCTAATTAAAGTGTGGCATCCCGTTATTTTATATCTTTTAGAAAGCCAGTTGTGGATGTTGTCCTGTTGCTTTCTTACTACTCTGTAGAAAGGGTCCCTGACCCGAGCAGGTAGCCGCGATGGGCAAACATATCAAAGCCAAGATGTTAACAAAAGCAGCAGAAAGGTGATTGTTGACTTTGCTCATATATTGTTAGTTCTGCACGGGTTTTCCTTCTTAATCTTTTCCAGTTATAAGTAATTGAAAATTGTTGTGTAGCACATCAGTGTTTGGAAATTTGTGTTTATTTTTTTCAGTGTTCTACTTTGTCCTTCATTTTAGCTCTGTGTCTCTGGGGTGGTTTTCATTGACTTTGAAATCTGTCTTGGCAAAGTTTAATGGCACTCGCTGTTTTGCTTGTTTCTCTTCTGGTCTGCTTTTCCTTTGATATGCTCTGATAAATATTTGCTGTGGGACAGATGTCAATCTTGGTTACATCAGTATAAATGAAAAGCACAGTCACTGAAGTCCATGATTATGCTAGAGGAAGTGAAATCAGACATGGGCTCGCCTGTCCGAAGCCGGTAGCTGTGTGAGTATTAGGTCAGCCTTTGCTGACGAGGGAGAGAAAAGAGAGAGGACAGCGAGCCTGCTGCTGAGAGCCACCACGTGAGACAGGACTCTGGCCTCCAGCAGTGTCAGGGTGAAGACGATGCCAGGGAAATAGTTAAATATGCACACTGGGAAATAAGTAAGTGTCAAATGATTCACACAGAAGAATCTTAAGATCACACAGATAGGGTGAGCAAAGAGTTGTTTTGTTTTAGACATGTAAACCATGAAGTAGGGGAATCTCATTTTCCTTTCACTGCACTCCTTACGGTTGGTTTATTGGGGGCACGTAGATACCCTGCAGCCTCTGTGTGAACGAGCTTTGCCAGACCTGGTCACATGTGCTTTAACTTTAATTATTTTTAACATTCCTGCCTTTTGGTCTTTAAAATTCTTCTTGGTGGAGTGAGACTCGTTTTCTCGCGGTTCCTCCCTAAGTCCTTTCTGCTGAGGACAGGGTGGGTTACGGTGCAGTCTGCGTGGGCTTCAGCCCTCAAGCCCTGCACTTTTGACCCTTTACTGCTAGGGGCTTTGCTACAACTTAAGCTATGTAAATGCATGGTAGCATGCAGCTTATTAAATACTCAGCTGCTTCCAGACTTAATGGCTCTGCCTGGTCCTGCCTGCTTAGCGGCATAGCAGGCTGCGTGCTTAGCAACCCAGGCTGCTGTGAGTGCATCACCCCCGTGCACCGCTTTCCCTGCTGCCTCCTTGCTGAATATAGTGAACCTTTCCAGCTTTTTCCGATGGTACCCAAAACCTTGTGTAGGTCTGGGCATAGCTACCACCTGCCAGCCACAGCCTGAGATATCAACTGTATTATAACAGCACCACGAGGGCTGACTAATATAGGAGACAAAACCCAGGGCTGTTGGAGGTGCTGCACTCATTTCTGCAAGTACTAATGACTGTGAAATATACATACCAATAAATGTAGACCCTGTTGTTTTAGCACTTGCTTTTTCTTAGCAATTTCCAAATGTCCACTCATAAGCAGTTTCTAGAATAATTAACAAACTGCTTCTCTTTTGGGCTGGAAAAGTGCACAATTTGCTGGGATGTAGGTACTTGCATCCTCTGTACATGGAACTCATTTGCTGCACGGAAGGGAGATACAGCCAGTACTTCCCTCCTTTTCTACATTATAGAAGATAATTGGTTGTTGGTTGATTTTTTTTATTGTTTCATTGGTTTTGTTTTTTAAAAGCTGAAAAAGGTTATTGTGGCTTTGCTCAGGCGTTTTTACCTATCTTTTGTGTCACCTCAGGTAACCCTTCTGAGATCCTTGGGAATGAGCGCAGCTCAGCTAAGACTCTGGTGAGATAATCAGTCAGAAATGATGGTATTAGGGAAAATGAGTGGAACATGAAACCCAGCACGTTTTCAAGTATTTTAAGCCAGAAGGAATCACGATTATTATCTAGTCTTGCTTCCTAAATAAACAGGCCATAGGTCCTTCTCTCTGTTATTTCTGCATTAAGCAAATAACTTCTGTTGAAGTATGGTCTATTCCTGCCACGGACAGAATGAAAGTGAGGACGCTCTCTGAGAGAAAACACCTGAACCATTTTTTACATAATTCTGTTTTAACACATTTAAGAAAAAAAAAGAAGGAAAAAAAAATTACTGTCATGGCAGATACCCTGGTGGCTTCTGTGCTGCCACCAGGCTGTGCTTGAAGTGTCCATCGGGTGAGGGCGTCTGCTAGAAAACAGACCTGAAATTTCAGATCCAAAGATACATGGTATGTATGACAAACCTCCAGAAGTCCTGCATGTAATGGTAATATTTATATAACAATTCAAGTCTTCAGAGAAGCACACAGAAGCTGTGAACTGATCTGCGCAGCTCTTCAGTGGAGTTTATTATATTTGAACTGTTTTATCTCTGGTGAGCACACAGGGAGATTAAACAACTTCTCTGGGGCCACCAAATGCATCTGAGGCACGGCCAAGATTAGAATATTGATTTCTGGCCTCCGCAGTCCCAGGCTCAGTTCACTACATTATGTTGTTTTTACAGATAACGTTTAGACAAATAGATCTTGACATATCAAAAGCTCAGTAGCCTCTCGGTAAATTGAGCAGGGCTTTAGCTGTTCAATTCCTGTGATTTGTGCGTGCCTCACGCTTGGTCCCAGTAATCTCAGTAGCTATCGTATATTTACAGTGAAACCCACCTCTAGCCTGAAGCATCCTAGACTTTTTTTTTCTCTTAGAGTATAAATAAGCCTAATTATGATATATTTCCTTCTTGTCAGATTGAGATTTGCAAATATGTTACTTCAAAGAAATTCTGCTTCAATCCTCTTTAAAAAAAAACGCATTGGTGGAGATTCTCAGTCCTAACCAACAGTAGCTTGTCGCTCTTTCTAGTTCCTTGTTTGAGTAAGAAGTCAGAAAAATGGGAAAAGTTCTATGGACCCGAAGTTCAAATCCAAGCGCTTTTAATGAAATCACCACATACCACCTGAGGATACTTGGTTTCTGATATCTGAATGCCAAAGAAAAGGCAAGTATGTACTTGAAAGCCAAAATAAATTCTACACAAGGAATAATTCAGGTATATTTGTAGTAGAAAACTGGTCTCCTAATATCTACAGTGGTGTAAGAATATTGCCATTGCTACAACCCAGGAAACCTCTGAACTACCCGAGCTTGCTGAAATGTAGACCAGAACCTTTCTTCCACATTTCTGAACTCCAGGTATCTCATCTGCAGCTAACAAAGGACCCTGCTTACTCTTACGGAGCCTCCTTGAAGTTTGGCAGACCTACAAAAGCTGTACTGGCGTTTCAAACACGTCAAGTTATCTAACAGCATTCTCCACCCTTCTTTGTTACTCGATGCAGTAGCACGATGTCATTTGTCAGAGCGCCAAAACTGGAGACATGCTGAATATGTGAATACCAAGGAAGTGGTTTCCTTAGCAATAACAGGCATGTGAAAGTCAAAACTTCCTTTCCTCCTCATGTGACCTTTTTCAAAGCAATTCAGCCCGGGGACAATAGGAGTGAATTCCAGGCACCCGCAGCGTTCCTGCGCCGCCGGGCAAGGATCTGCCAAACGGCTAACTTATCTTACCTTTTTGTTAAGGTAAAGTTGTATTTCTCCTTAGATGTTCTCCACTAGGGATTTGGTGTGTTTATGTGTACAGCATAGTGTTTCCTGAAAGCAAAATTGCCTAACACTGTAGAACCACATATATAGAAGATTGCTAAGTAATTTTCTTGCCATTGTGGACCAAAACTTTTGTTATGCATAAAATCCAAAGTCCTTTCTGTCGGGAGGAAGTAAGGGCATGAAAACTCTTACCAGCTTGTTTTAATAGCTGGGTCTCTCTGATGATACTTGGCCCATTTTATATAAGGTGAAAATCACCGCTCTTTATGAAAACGCCTAAGGGAAAAAAAGAGAGGGAGACGACTTACTAAGGCAAATAAGAGGAAGATGATGTTCATCTCATCCATCCTGCACACAAGTGCAGTATCAGTCCTCTGTTGCTATTCTCATCCTGAATATTTGGTATTTGAGCCTTTCCTCATCCCTAAGGAGACAGAAGTGATAGCCAGCAGTACTTACACAGAGCCGCCTGTCCAAGAATCCTGAGGTACTTTCTAAAAGCAGCTACTAAATTTAAACCGGCGCTTCCTACCGAGCTAGGGAACTATTCTCCCCGTTTTTCCAGCTGGGGAGGCGATACAGCAAATAGTTATCGAAAGGGCAGAGAAAATTCCTGTTGGAGCTGGAAATGGTCATTCAGCATCCTTTCTGTATTGCAACGAGTGAGAGACAGGCTTGGATTTCAGAAACTCAAGGAAAACTCTGGTGTTACAGTTCTCCCCGGCGTTCGGTGTTTCTGGGCCGCCCATACACAGCCCCTTGCTAGCTGCCTCGCTCACCACTGATGGGGCCTGCATTCAAGTCCCTGGTAATTAACAGAGAAGGGATTCTCCAGTTCTCAGGGACCACTGATTGTCATCTTGCTTTTAGTCACACGTGCTGTGGTTCAGGGTTTTTCCCCAATTTCAGCATTTAGTCTTAAACTTTAGAGGACCAGAAATTTTTAGAAATAAACTATGCAATGTGAATAGCTGAATTTGGAGCTGGTCCCGCCAGGCAGGAGAAGAAATTTGACAAGAGACGGTTTCTTTGCAGCTTTCTGTGAATCTGGGGAAGGGATGTGGCATGGATTCGGAGCCTTAATGGCTGAAGGAAAATAGGCAAGCCACCTGCTCCTGCAGGCACTGGCGCATCGGTGCTTTGTGCCAGTTACACCAAGGTACAACTTATTGTCTAGCCAAGCATTCATGTCCAACAGAGTGTATAAGCACCTGTGGTGAGTTGCCGTATGAAATCCCAGTCCACTCTTGGCAGAATGTCATCCCAAGCATGTCCACGTTTAATGCCAGGAGTCTTTCTGGACACAAGACATCTGCCCCGCACAGGGAATGAGGAGCAGGAGAAATGATTGTGCTTCCCGTGGGGGAGCGAGCGAGCAGCAGCCGGGTCATGGCACCACTACAGCGCAGTGCAACGTGGAGGTGGGCTTTCTGCCATCAGGAGGCTTAGCAAGCGATGCCATAAGCCCAAAGTCCCACGTTACACAGGCTGTGTGAAGTAGGTACAGACTTGGGACAGCGGTGGAGCTGAAACCAAAGACAACCAAGAGCTCCTAGCCCGTGCCTTGGCGTAAGAAATAAGGACTCAGAAAAAGGCCTCTGCCTTTTTTTTCCAGTGTGGCAGAAAAGGGTGAGAGAAAAGGTGTAGGAGCAGCCCAGAAAATGCTCTCCAGCAGAAGAAAGTCGGCAGCGGGCTGCCCACACGTCCCCCTCCAATTGTAATCATACAGACTGGATCAAATTCGAGCTAGGCTGTACCCTGGCACCCCAGTAACACCCCGTAAACTATTGCAGTACCAAACAGTGCTGATATTATTAGATGCCAGTGCCTGAATGAGTATTTCAAGGTTTATTCAGCTACCTCCACGTTGCTGCTCTGTGTGCAGCACTTTCCAATCCCCCTGTCAAGCGTGGGGCCTGTGGGAGGCCAGGGGGCAAGGGCTGCCGCTGGCTCTGTGGGACTGGAAAGGCACTGGGAGATGCTGAGATGGAAGTGGGCAAGGTGAGGTTGTGTTGGGGACGGGGTTCCCGGGAGCCATGGGAGAACATGGGCGCTCCCCTCCCAGCAGGGTCGGAGCAGAGCAGAGGTCCCCCCAGCCCACAGCCTGTGCCACGCTGGGGGATATCTCCATAGCCAGGCTGGGGATTTCAGGAGGTACAGATCAGCGAGGGGAAAAAGCAGCTTTGGCCAACACTTCAGCTCCTTCAGACACCACTTGCCCACCACCATCCATGTGTCTTGATGTCAGTACGTGAAACATTCAAATGCATTTCAAAGGCTGGGGGGGTCTGCGGTGGGCTGGCCGTGAGGCCCAATCCGTTGGGGAGGCAGCGCTGCACACTGACGACCCCGCGCTGCCGCGGGAAGCACAGACTGGTGCAAAAACACAACAGCAGCAAAAAAAAGTGAACGGCAAGAGAGGGGCATGCCTGGGGCTTGGAGTCTTGGAGGAGCAGAGTTGGCAAGGGAGACCGGCACCAAGCTGCCTACGTCTGGCTACAGTGTTAACTGCTGGGGCTCAGGGAATCGTTTTCCTATTAAGGACTAATTTGAACATACAGGCTCAGTGCATTGTAATTACCCAACACAGAGCAGACTGCAGGATGTGTGTCACATGCGGTGGGACTAGGCACTATTTCCAGCGACCCCATGGAAGTGTCTGATACTCTCAGCTACGTGTTACTAATAGTTTCTCTCATTCCATTTTCCTTCGTTCATGTTGAGATAGGCTTTATTTCTCTTTATGTGTCTTTTAGCTCGATACATCTAGTTGAAAAATTACTTGATGAATGTTTAAGCAAAGATTTTTTCTAAGTATGTGTTCCTTTTGGAGAAAATCTGGCCAAATATCTTCCGATCTGTTCCTTCATAGGAAAGAAAACACAGCCAGGATATGCCAGCTCCTCCTGCTAGTCCAGTTGTTTTTTTCCCTTCGCTCTTGCATGTTTCGGTTTTACAATTGCTCCCACGGGTCATAATAAACCAAGATATAAAGAAAATGTATTCAGCATATTTTGAAAAATAACAAGCTGTATCCTTTACAGGAAATGTGGGTTGAGGCATACTATACAAACTTTTGTCATGTCCTTTAATCTCACTTAACAGGGACATAGTTCAGCCATGCTGGTTTCTTCAGAGCATGTGCTGATAGGATTTAATTAATAAATCAGATTTCAGATTCTATTACTGCTAGAAAATGTTCAACAGCAAAGTCTTTTTGACCGAGCTGCTTTTCAACATATTATCCTTCTGCTGAAAGATCCCCCAATGAATCCAATATTTGTCTCAAGCACTGAGGAAAGCAATGACCTACTATAAACAGCACTGCCTGGCAGGCAGAGCTTGTCGTCGTTAAGTTACTGCCACAGCAGCTCATTCCCAGCCTTGCCGAATAAACACAGGTACTAAATCATTCGGCTGATGGAGAAAAAGCTGATTCCATTCAAATCCGTGTATTATGATGTTTCTAGACTTCACTTTTTGAGTAGTATGTTTTAACAAAACTCTGGCTTCTAGGTGATGGGAGTGCGAGCTAAGGCAGGGCTATATGCCTTAGCACAGAAATTTTCCAGCTATTCCAGCACAACAGTGTGTCAGTTTAGTGCACTTTTGAAATCTGCTGTGAAATGACTGAAAGTCATGAGGACCATGCAGATTGTTCTGGATCTGGAAGAGCTGCTCCAGGTGAAACCCCCAGCGAAAGGAAACCTTCAGTGACCAAGAATGAGGGCGGGATGCAGAGACGAGGGTGGGATGCAGAGTCGAGGGTGGGATGTGGAGACGAGGATGGGATGTGGAGATGAGGGTGGGATGCAATGATGAGGGTGGGTAAGGGTCTGAGCAGACATGCAGCTCAGGTGAAAGAAGTCTTTCACCAAACACGGGTTGCATCCTTCCTCCCAGCAGACACACAACCTTGCCTCTTCAACAGTGGATCTCTAGGCCCTTCAGAGTCTGAGAGCCATCAGATACCTACCATGTTGACTAAATTAAAAAGCATCTCCGCAGGAAAGCAACAATGTGCTCTAGAAATTTTCTGATGATTAACTTGAAAACATGCAATTGCCCATAAAGCATATTTTCTGTTGTGGACAGCTGAAGGACACACAGAAATACAGCATCTCTGCTATTGCAATACTGAGACCTGAAAAACAGGTTCATTACCAGTTCTACAGGTGTAATGGGAGGATTTGGATCTCGTATCTTTGGTTTCACTTGTTCCTGGTGCTTGTCACTCTATGAGGCAGATTTGTTCCTGTTTCTGGTTCATTCTTCCTTGCTCCGATCTGTCTCACAGGCAGTGTTTGGGAAGAACACCTGCCTCTCCAGTACCATTTTGCATTGGCAGATCTCCAAGAACTTTACAAAAAGAAGAGAAACAGAAGGAATGAGGCAGATTTGGGCAGTTGGCAGGGGCGGGCGGCTAGGGAAGTGCTATGGATCAATGGATCATCCTCGAGAGGAGCAGGTGGAAGAGTCGTCATGTGAAAACACAGTGTGGCAGGTCCTGGAGTGATACCGAAGCTCCCTAAATCCTCTGTGGCTGCCGCTACCACTGAAGCCCACCAAGCAGACCAGTTCTTGTGCTGGTCCACCTACAGAGAATAAACTACTGCTACAGGCAAACACACGCTGCTTCAAGTGGCTGTGACTTCTATTGGGAACCTAAAGATTTCAGCCCCGATGTGCCAATGTCACACAGGTATCTATGATGCATACTATGATGCTTTGGTGTTTTTCTCCTCCAATTTTTAAAGAAAATTACTTATAAAAGCTACATTAAAAGAAAGCCATAAAATCAAGCACTCACATGTTAGGAAATGTAAGAATTACAGTTAGGCTCTTTATTTCAACTCTTTTTTTTCCCTGCATGATACAATCTTTAATTACATTCCACCAGCTCAACTGTAAGAAAAATGCTACTGCTTACTTTTACTGGTAATTTACTATAGCAAATAATATGCCACACATGAATGACATGTTCAGTGATTTAATATTACCAAAGTAATAATGCGATAATATATTGTGGTGTTACCTGTTTGCTCCTCATGCTGTACTTACTGTGTGAACAGCATGGAAAGCCTGGAGCTTGAAAGTATCTTTTGGCAAAAAAAAGACTTTTAATCGATGAGAAAAGTTATCTCAGAAAAAAGCATGGGGACTAATTACTTTGCTTTCTTGTCCCAGACGTTCAGCTAGAGAAGAGAAGCTTTACGAAACTCGTAAGTGTGAACTGAGCAGCTTGTATTGCAAAACTGAATTGTTCCTTCATGCTGTTTGGTGGCACCTCCCCAATGTACACAGGGCCTCGATCCTTAAAAGCTCAGGCACAGCACGTCTGTTAAAGTTACATACATTTACCATCACAAGACTGTACAAAAATGAGTAAATGCCGGTTCTTGCAATACAGTATTTCATGTTCTCCCCTCTTTTGTTTCTGTATTCACCTCTACTCCAAATTTTATTTTGTTAGGAAATTATACTTTTAATATTTTCTGGTCTATTCCTGGTAGAAGGTGCAAAGAGCTATAGACACTTACTGTCCTCTTACAGTATTACAAATATAAGTGGGTTTGAATTTAAATAAATATGTAAGAACTTGTACCAGGAGAACTACTGTCTGTGTCCTCAAGGACATTTATTAGAAATATTTCTAGTTATAACCTCATTGTCCTCCGAGTGTTAGATTTTTTTGCTTTTTACTAATATCAAGTGGTACTAACTAAATTGCCCTGTTGTAAGACGACTTAAGGAAAAAATTACTCTGACACCAGAATGGCAAAACTGGCCCCTTCGTTCTTTAAACAACAATTCAAAGTCACATTGCCCTTATTGTTGGCCTTCAGTACTAAAGATTTTCCTCATGCCTGGCTTCACTTTGACTTCATGGCTAAGGTTTCAGCTAATGATGCTATCAGACAATAGCGGAACGCAATTCAAAACAACTACTGGAAAAATCCCTACCCTCTTCCAAAGCTGCCAGGCTAGGACAAAAGAAGAGCTGTAATACCGTGAAGCAAACACAAGCATTGAAGCTATCAGGCCTATGTCGGTACATAGATTTGCTCACTACTCATTTAGGGTTTTGTTGTTTCAAACATAAGTTGCAAATGGTTTGATAACATGGCCTGAAAACAGACAAAGCTTCTGCATCTTTTGAGAATTGGATATGGTATTTTTTTTTTTAAGTTTTTTCAACCACAGCATTTCTTTGGAATTGCAAGTGATCTCTTAGTACATAGCACACCAGCTATACCAGGACATGTTTTTCCTCCTTGTTCTGAGTAAACTCAGCTCATATAAAAAATACAAACACATAAGTCACCAAACATGCATCCAGACTAAGCAATGAACACACGCTGCGGTGCACCCCGAGGTATCCACCATCCTAGTTCGGAGGCCTTCCATCTGCTTTGCAAGCCTGGATTTTCTTCTTGTAAAAAAAAATGAGCAGGAAGATGTATGAAAAGATGTCTGAGAAGATCCAATTCTTTTAGACATAAACACTTAAAGTTGGGGAGGGAAGCATAAAATTACCATTTTACAATTGAACTTTTATTTGGATGGGACATCCCTCTGATATAACGTGTTGGCATAATTCTTATTAAGGCTTAGAAAAAGAACAATTGCTTTAATCGTGTTCTTTCCTCAAATGGGAAAATTTAATATTATCATTGTTCAGCAGTGAGATTCAGGAGGTGGGTAGACTTGACTGATTTCTCTTTCAGGCACTGGATGATTAGTCCTGTCTGCATATCTGTTGATGGTATTTATTATGGCAGGTATATAAAGTAACCCTGACCACGGGCAGAGGGGTCCTCTCAACTTTACCACCAAGCACAGCAACCTTCAATACCTAAGGACAGTGATTTTGTGTTTGGCACCAGTGGGATGGCAGTCTCCCCTCCTTACATCCCCAGGCTAAGTGATACGCCAGGCACAACAACATGTGATCTAAAGTGAACTATTTGTGAAAACCCATTAAAAAAGAGCAATGAACAAGTCCATAACTTGCTAATGTGAGATCTGTTGAAGAAGTGTGGCTCAGGGCAGACCTGAAGTTTGGTTCTACACCTTGAGAAGACTGTTGCACTGTACAACCAAGCTCACCGGTGGTAGCAAGCATATGCCATCATGGTCAATACATCATATCCAGTCATTTTGTTAGGGAACTTTGGCCTTTTTTGTTAGCATATACTTGTTTTACTAGGCTGTATGGAATTAAACCATGGTATTCATAATTATGGAGAGAGAAGAGGGTAACTGGTAATATTGGGGATATTATGGGCATCCCTGTGAGGCACTAAATTGAACCATATCAATCAAGAAGAATATTTTGTTATAGTTGAGATGTGAAGTCTAAAAGTCACTTTTGATTAAATTGTAAAATGATATTTTCTAAGCTGTGTTAATTTTACTTTGAGGTCCAGAGCAGCAAAAATGCAAGACAATATTCCAGTTACTCTGATCATCTTTTATGAAGGTTAAACACTACATACCGCAAGATGAGGAACCATCTTTTAAATGAAGAAAAAAACAGATTTTGGAACAGGGTATTTTTCTGAATTATACTTTCAATCAGAAATGAAGTGGCAGAACTGCCCAATCTTACTATTATTTGGTAAGCAGGTTCATTATGGTTGCATCTATCAGCCAACCCACATCAGATCCTCTTGTGCTAGACATTATAAAACCAAGAGCTGTACTGAAAGTTGGACTATACAGAAAATCATTTTGTACCACTGAAATGTGTTGCTTGGAGGCGTGCCTAACTTTGTAACTTTTTTAGTACAAACATTTTTGGAGTAAGAAAAATGGCGTAATATTAATTTCACTCAAAAGCTCAGACTATATAGGCCATGCTACTCAGAAATGGAACATCAGCCAGAACATGTTGCTTGTTTGTGACTGGAAACAGCCAGAGAAGAGGCAGAGACAAGCAGTCACAGCTGCAAGGGAAGGGTGGAAAATGCCAGCCTGGGAGAAACTTGAGGACTCTTTCTAGTAGAAAACAGACTGGAAGAAAGCTAGGAGTACTGAATAAATATCGAAGAAGGTATGTTCTTCTACAAGAAAGCAGAACTTTGTCAGTGCCGCTCCCAACTCTACCCTTGACTTGGTTTTCTGGTGGAAACAATCTGTGAGGCCATGAGTATTGGCTCAAAAGGGATTTGAGACACATTTCATGAGTTTGGATCAGAAGAGGCAAGAAGATATCACTGGTTTTGCCCTTAATGTTGCAGTGTGTTTGTCCTTCATTAAAAACTAAAATAAAATGACTGTGCTTTTTCTTCCTCCTAGCCTCCCACACAGCAGCTCTGCTGCAAATCAGATGCCATGTAGGGTAGGTGCCTCTTCTTTCCAAATGTCTTGTTTAATCTCCTCCTTCCCTTCTGTTCAGCTTCTCTTACAGTACAATAAACCCCAGGCTTTGTCCACCAGTCTGTGTGTATACATTAGGTCCACAGCCTTGTTTGTAGTTCTAATGACCTCTGGGGAGAATATATCAACACTTTTTCATCTCACTACAGCAGTGAAAGTGAGTAAAACACAGTAGTTTTGTCTTTGAGCAATGCATTTGATGAGGAAGTTATCTTGGTAATTAAAAAAAAAAAACACACACCCCCCAAGGACTCTGAATGGCTTCTCTATTAATCACTACAAGGACACCATTGACTTACTGCGTTTGTGAGAAACATGGCCGTAACAAAGTAGGCACAATTTTTTTTCTAACTCGAAGAGTTAGAAAACTCCATTTCACAGAGTCTAGTAGCTTTCCCTCACAGATATTACAGTAATAAACTGTGACTGAAAAAAGTTAGCAAATATAACCCCGCACATCTTAAATATATGATTGAACTTCATATGTTTACCAAGCTATTTTAAGTGTAAAACAGTAATGTTCAGCTCTTCCAGGAAGATTGGGCTAACCCAGCCTTCTGACGGATCCATCTGGGTGTTAAAGCCTGCTGAGAGCTCACCAGTGACGGAGTTACCAGACCTCAGCTGAGCAGCAGTGCCCATCCCTGCTCTTAGCCCATGGCAAAAGTGAGATGCGATGCTAACATAAACCTCTTCCCCTATGAAAGCAGCTTAGGAAATGTTTTTCTCACATTTGAAACAGTTTATGAGCAGGAACAAGGCCAATTACCACAGCTCAATCAGTGGCAGCTCATAAAGGCGTTGCAAATCACCTATGTATCTACTGTGATCAACGGACATCTTATTTTACCCACATATGGGGAAGTTGGACATGGCTATTGCAGGATGGATTTGTGGACTATGGATCTGAGCGACTCCAAAATTTTTGCTCTGCTGTTGAGATTTGGCTGAATCCTTAGGTAACTATTCCACGTATAAATACTAGATGTCATTGTTCCTTCAGCATCTCTTGTATCCTGCCCAACTTGGGCTGTGGGTTGTTGGGGGCAGGACTGTCCTTGGCTAGACGTTTGTACCACAATGGCATGCCCAGGCTCTGTCCCTGGACTTGTGCCCGGCTGTGACAGAAATACAAGCCTTACAGACAGTAATAATGCCTGAACTTCTGGGCTAAAACCCCCAGACACCAGAAAGGTACCAAGTCTGCTCAGCAGGTCAAATCTTGTTGAGAAACAGAAATGCAGCAAAAAATCTAAGCTAAGGCTGTCTTTTGAGACACACAGGAGAGGATGCTGGCACCAATGTGCTTATGCACTGATACTCATCTCTCTGGAGAAAAGGCTGAGAAAGAAGGACCCCCATGCCACCACGTACAGGAGAAAAATCCAAGTTCAGCCAAATCTATTTTTGTTACTTGTAATATTGCCTCGGTCAGCTTTTGGTATATGATTTCACGGAAAGCTGTTACAGGGGTTGGTGACGTGCTGCAGGGGGGTAAGAAACTGGCTAAAGGGAGATGCCACAGAGGGAACACCCCCCCCCCCCCCGCAGAAGGAAGCTCCACAAGGATCAGGCATTACACTGACCTAAAGTTTAACAGCTTCATCCATGATCTTGGCACTAAATTATGGAGTGTACTGGTGAAATTTCCTGCTGGCGGGGCTGGGAAGGAAAGCCAGGAGAAAGAAGGATGAGAATAGCCTAAAAAAAGATTTGCCTGAACTTGAGGACTAGAATAACTTGACGGAAGTTCAAGCAATGAGCGACAAAGTTATATATTTTGAAATTAAACAATAAATACCCAATTTTGAAGTGTATAACTGTGACTTGTCGGGTAGGACCGAGTGGAGTATACTTACGGGTCACCAAATGAGCAGAACACAGTCATGGGAAAGGCAGTGAGATCCCACGATGGTGGCTTTCCTCTCTGATTTATTATTTTTGTTATTTCTTCCGCTCACTCTTTCAGTGTGTAAGGGACTTTGTGTTCTTTACACTCCAAAACTGACGGAAGGGCTAATCAGAGGAGGCTTTTGCCCGTGGCAGAGACAACCACTAGAGACAACGCTTCTCAGCGCATGAGGCTGCTCTGGCCGCTACCAACTTCTTCTCTCCAGGTCCCAGCAGCGATGTCACTCTGCTTTTCCACAAGCCCTTTTTGCCTTCTACCCCTCCCACCCCACCAAACAGGTATCTGGGGAGGCATGCGAGGCAGGGCTGCAGAGCCGGGGCGCTGACGGGGGCCAGCAGGCCCCGCGGGCCCGGGTGCCCACCGGCCGGCCACGCCGCTGAGGGGACATCGGCCAAGGCGCGGCAGGGCCTGGCAGGGACGCGCCGCGGAGGTCCTCCGCTCCTTCCCGCTTAGCACGTCGGAGCTCTGTGAGCCGACACCGCCCTCGTAGCGCCGGCGCCCCGAGCCGGGCCCGCGGCAGCGCTGACCCCGCTGGCGCTGCCGGCCGGCGGCCGCCTCGGCTCTCCGCGCCGCGCGGCAGGGAGGCGGGCCTGCCCGCCGCTCCCCGCCCCATTGGCTCACCCTGGGGGACTCTCCGAGCTCCCCGGCGCCTCATTGGCCGGGGCTGCCCCTTTCCCCCTGAGCTAATTGGCGGAGCGGGACGGGATCCCCTCCGGCGGGGGGGCGGTGCTCGGGCGCCGGGCGGGGGCGGCCGGCCGGTCACCTGCGGCCGGGGCGGCCCCGCTCCTCCGGCCCCGCCGCGGCGGGAGGGGGGACGCGGGGGGGAGGCGGCGCCGGGGGCCCGCGGCCGTCAGGGGGAACGGCCGGTGAAAGCCGGAGAAACAAAGAACATGGCGAGGGGAGGAGGAGCCTGCGCCCCCTCCCCCGGCGGGAAGGGCGCTCCGGGGGCGGACAATGCCCGGCCCGGCCCGCCCCGGCCGCGGCGGCGCCTGGGGGCGGCTCGCCTCCCCCCGCCCCCTTTCCCCGCCCCTGTGGCAGGGCCCGGCGGGGGGCTGGGCCCGGCCCCCGCCCCGCGGGACGGGACGCGCTGGAGGCGGCGGCGGCCGGCAGCGGGCCCGCTGCCTGCCGCAAGTTTCGCCCGGAGTGGGAAAGTTGGGCGCGGCGGCGCGGCCCGGCGGGACCCGGCCAGGTAAGGAGCGGGCGCGGCGGCCGGCGGGCCCCGGGGCCGGCCCCCCGCGTGTGGCGGGGGGAGCGCGGGCGGGCTGGGGCACCTGCGGGAGCCGGGCCGGGCTGCCCGCTCCGCCCGCCGCTGCCAGGCGGGCGCCAGCCGGGGCCGCAGGTGCGGCGGGACGGGACGGGACGGGACGGGCGGGACGCAGCTCCGGGAGCCGCTGGGCGGGCGGCCGTGCCCGGCGGGCCCCGGGGAGCCGGGGTGGGGGCTAGGAGTCCCCCGGGTCGGGGAACTTTTTAGAAACTTTGAGCATTGCCCGCCCTGGCCCCTGTCTGTGGGAGAACCGCCGCCGTGCCCCTGAGTGAAACCCGGCGGGGACGGTGCCGGAACGGCTACCTCCTGAAATACCCTTCCTAAAATTGCGTGGAGTTACAGACCTACCTGTGGAGAGGTGCTGGGACCGCTGCCCTTGCGGAGGGAAAACTCTCCAGCCCGTTTTCTTCTTGCAGCTGCACAGAGTGGGACTCTCTGCTGGCCTTTCTCAGCCCTCAAATTGTTTTTCAGTTCTGCTCTTGAATAAGTAGTGCTTATGTCAGAATGGTTATAGTAGTGTTGTGAGGCCTTGGTCAGGAGTTTGATCCTTTCGCTTCCTACTGAGATGGAGACTTTTTTTTTTTTAAACTAAGTAATGATTTGAGCATCCAGTTCGAGAGGTGATTTAAGTGGATCTGTACTGAGTGTTCAGCTTTTCAGCATCAGTTTTAAGGTGTCTTGAGCTAGTTACCTGAAATTTGGATTTCCAGAAATGTTTAGAAGTGAAAAGATATGTCACTGGTCTGACTAAAATAATGATTAATGTGTTCATAATTAATTCTGCTACAGTTCCCCCCCCCCCCCCCCCGAGTCCCTTCCTTCTCCAGTTTTACATCCAGGCAGCTCAATTGCATATCAAAAGCCTCTTCTCATTTTCATGTAGTAAATTATTATACTTTCAAACTGTTCTTGCTCCTTTTCTTCTCCCTTCACTCACACCCTGAACAGCCGAAATGAAATTTTGGGGAGAGGGAGAAGAGTGTCTCCGTATACTCGGTTAGACACAAGTGATAAAAGACAGCTTAGTGATAGGGAAGCCAGGCGCGTAAATAGCCATTATTTTCTATCAAAGGTTAATTAGTTATCATCTTTATATCTGCACCTGTAAATATAGGATGAGTAGAATTTTAAGGTGAAAGCGGCACAGTAGCTTTGGAAGGTACTGTTACACATCGCCCCAACTTAAGAAGAATATCTCTTTAAAATGTGTTGACATTTAATTGACCTTTGAAAGTTCATTCTGTTAATCATACTCAAAGCGCTAAAGCTATGGTTGACTGATCTGGTGTTCGTACATTCAGCCGTGCTCAGCATATAAATTCTGCAGCATAATTGCTACTTATTGAGCAAGAGTTTCTTTTCTTCTCTGAAAATGAGAAAGTTTTGCTTCGCCTCCGGCTGGGTGCTACGGGTAGAGTTGTGAATCCAAATGCTTTCCTGCCATCAGTTGTTGTGGCGGGTGTGGCCTCCAGCCAGGCAAGAAATTCCTTTGCTGAAACCGTGTTTTTCTCCTTCCTGAGGCTGCAAATAGGGCAAGGTAACCTTGAAGTTACTTTTGTGTCTAGTGCGAGTCAAAACACAATGGCTTACTTTTCTTTTTTCTTTTAAGCTCTTCTAAACTCCAGCTATTTGGATGGAGAAGATTGAGTTTAAAGACGTTGATTGCAGAAGGTAACAACCACTTCCAAAAAAACCCCAACTTGGCTCTTAAAGTCAAATCTAATACACCTGTGTTAAAACGCATACTACCTGCTTTATGGCTGTTGTCCATAGCTTTGTTGTAACCAAAACTCATATAAATAACCAAGAATGGAAGTGTTACGTATGAGGCTGCAATCGAAAAATCTGGGTAAAGATTAATTTCTATTATGTTCGCTTTCTGAAAGATAGGTTTCCTGGTGAGGTTAATACTGCCAGCAGTATTTTTTGTGTGTTGAGACCTCTTGTGTCTATGTTGAATTTATAAGTCTATCTGTTTCCTCCTGTGAAGTGAGGGAAATACTAAATGTTAAATGCGGTGTCTGTGATTCCTAATAGATCATTAGCTCTTTGCTGTTACCATTGAAAACTAATTAATAGCTCTTACTCTTAATTATAAATCTACTTATAAAGTTAGAGCTCTGACAGAGCTGCTGTATTTTTCTAAACTATTTTCTCGATGCTGCTTTTGTAGCTGGAATCCCCTTCCCTAACCGTGAAGTCAGAGGTGAAGTTCAAGCTATGTTTGCAGTCACGTAACTGCCCTGCAGCTCCCTAGGGTTAGGAGCTGTTAAACCCTGGGGGGGGTCATCTGAGGGAGCATTTTCATCAGGGCTGCGTCCACCAACGTGCGAGTGCTTTGAATACTAAAAAGAGATCCTGTGGTTGAGTTTTGTTTATTTTGGTACAATAGATATAAATGCTGCATGTGATTCGTTTCACTGAATCTTTAGAAAGCTGAGTGAAGATAAATATACCAACAGCATGTCTGTACTTTCTGTACAGTTGACAGAAGGAGGAGGCAAAAAACCCAAGGTAGTTTAAGGGCTGGAGGGTGCAGATGCCTGACCTGTGGCTCCTTTGATGCCCAGTAGCCCAGAGTTGGCACCTGCTCCGTCTGTATGACCTGCAGGGAAAGGTCATGCAAGGTGTCCTCTGGCCACCTCAGAGGACAACGAGCAGAGTGCCTCAGCTGACCAGTGGGACATGTAGAGAGAGATCTGCTGTGCAGGTCAGCTTTTACAGAGGCTGAGGTCTTGGATCTAGCTGGGTGACCTGTCGATCCATTCGTATTATTCGTAGCTGCAAACACTGTCCTGGAATGAGATGCCTGAGCAGAGTCCCCCTTTCTTTAGGTCATCATGCTGATTTGGAGGAGTGATTTGAATGTGTTGCTTTCCGGGTGGCAGGAGCTCCTGGGCTGAGCCTCTCCCGTTGAAATCGCTGGACAAAGCATGGATGGCATCACAACAAGGGCATAGGCATTCAATTGAGGTAATGAAAGCCAAGTTTTGGTTTGTGGCCCGAGACAGACCTAGGGGGGCTTTAAACCTGAATGCTTCTTGTCCTAGTGTTTGTATTGTACAAAAAGGTTTCTGGAGCAGCCGATCCATTCCCAGACTCCCGATTTTATTGTTGGGATGAAGGACAGCTCTGGAAGTTGCATTTTCAAAAGCACATTCCTGCATTTAGGCGGTTGAGGTGTGACAGGGTGAGCAGGGGATTTGAGAACCACATGGAGGTTTGGACGTGCGATACTGGTTCAAGCAATGTTATGAAGGCTTCAATGTTAGTGCACATACCCACTGGCAGAAAGTTGTGTGCTTGAAGGGTAGTAGCAGCTGAGCACAGATGTTTAAAGTTTTATTCATATCTAAAACTCTTACCAGGCAACTAAACCCCTGAGGGTTAAGAGGGAGAATCTTATGAAGGTGATGGTTCATGTTCTTTGTATCTGCATTCCTAGATTACTCTGAGGAGGATAATGTGAAGTCATTCACTGAAGATTATGGCATTGCATGAAAGGAATGTAACATCGGGCCGTAAATTAACAGAAACAGCAAAAGCTCATTCTCAACTCAACTATTTGCATATATAACCCTATATAATAACAGAACCTACCTCAGCGAGTACATTTTGCAAAGAGAAGTTCCCCGTTCTCTTTTAAATTCAGGTAGAATTCAGGTGTAGAAAAGAAGTTATACATTATTCTCTAACACTATTTTTGCCTGTAATACTTCATGTTGAATAAAACAGGACTATACCGTGGTCCTGATCAGCATTAGTCCAACAGATGCCTTTCTTCTGTAACCATTTGAAATTTAAAAGAAGCACGAGTTGGAGTGCAAACGTAGACGGGTTTAGTTGCATTTTAACATACTCGCCGGTCAAGGTGAGCCCAAGCCGTCCTAATGTGACATGCTTGACATAATCCGAAGGGGATTAGTTATTAATACATTTGAAAAATAAAGTCTGGTCTTGCTTCAGAGTTTTTCTTCAGTGACACATGTTCAAAATTAAAGCTTTTGTGGCAAGTTGATTATAAACTTTCCATGAGTCTAAGCAACTGAGAGCTGTTCTTGGAGCTGTCAAGATACATTCTAATAGCTCTAATTTTTAGCTGACTACGAAAGCTGTATTTATCCACAGGGGATTTTCTTTGCTAATAAACATCAGGGAAGTTTTTTGGATAGGAAACCATTTCATAGGTGTCCTCCTGTCCCCTTTTCTGTTCCTTTTCTGTAACTTCTGGGCAATTATTTCTGCTGATCAGGAGCAAAATGCAGTTACACCGCCTGTTTGCGTCTGTAGAAGGCTGTGTGGGGGTAGCATTTAGGGTAACTCTTTATGACTTATACTGGAAATTTTGGGGTGAAGGTGAGGAAGGAGGATAATTTTGAGTTCGCAGTGCTTGAAGCTAACGGTAGGGTTTCTTCTCTCTTTGTGCCCTCTTCCTACCTCTCTCTGGTCTCTCGCATGCGGCTGTGTTTTAGCCGTTCCGAACTGGGGCTCGCTCCGCTTTTTTGGCTCACAGGACTTTCCTAGTGTGTGCGCCCTTCGGCACGTCAATGTTGATTTCTGTGTAGTAGTTTCTTGAGCAGTCTGGTGCTTCCACAGCGGCTTCGCTAGGACACTTATGCTGGTAAGCCCTCTTCCCTTCCTTAGGTGGTCAGTCTAATTCTTTCTCCTCTCTTTGTAGGACTGAGTTGTTTCTCTCTTTAACTTGGTGGATGTTTTTTCCATGTGCATATTAGTTTCTTGTAGCTTCTGCTTCTGGAAAGCTGGGAGGAAAGACCTTTTCACGCTGATGAGAATACAGGTTAAGAGAAATTTGAAAGTGTAACATTAACAGGATTCAGGTTCATGGCCCTGTCAGTATGATGTCAGCATTTCATCCAATAGGTCAGAGTATTTAATTACAAACTGTGGGAACAAGCAAGCGTTTAACTACCTTGAGGCTGATGTTCATGCCATAAGCCTGGTCATACCCAGGGAAAGGGGAGGCTGTTGGAAATAAATGAAGAACGGGACTTGAGTAGGTGTATTGCCCCGGTCTGTATGTGTGCAAAGGTTAATGCATTTGGTGCACATGAACTCTAGTTTTGTTCTTTAAATATTGCAGTTAGGTTTTACTTGCGTAGTGCTATGAAGAAACAAGCGTTTTCTAAATTACTTGAGCATGTGGTGTTGTTAACAAAGTTGCTTTCTGCACACTTTTAGTGGATGTGTTGCTTAACATAGTACTCAGAAGTTCTCTTGCATCTAGCACTAATTTCTGGCAATGTTCAAGTACCTCTGGGACAAGAGTAGTCAATGCATTGCACAACCTCATGGGTAAAAAAGTGTAAGCTGAAGCCTTGCAGACTCTTCTGCAGCATCTGGGGCTTGTGCAGTTCACTATGGAGCACGCTAAGTAAAAATAGTCTTGCGGTCAGAGGCTGTATTTGTTTTGATCTACTGGAGATGAAGGACAAACATTATGATTGTGCTAATTATTAAGAGTCTTTATGTCCCAATTGTGTGTTTCAGCTCTGTACAAGAGAAGGAGTGATGGGAAGAAAAAATGGCCTTCCCTGAATTTGCAAGGGAGTTGGGATAGGTGCTGTGTCCTAGCTATGGGCAAGCAGAACTGATTCCTGCACTGATTACCTGGCCCTGGAATCAGAAATAAGAGGGTAGACTTGTAGGATGTGAGGTGTGGGTCACTGGACCAACGCAAGGATCATAGTTCAAGTCCCTGCTTTTCTTCAGGAGTACAGCAGGGTATAAAATACATTCCCTAGAGATGTGACTTCAGAGCAAATTACATGTCCTGAATAAAGGACATAAGAAATGTGAATTAGGAGACAGTTTGCAAAATACAGGACAAAAGCGTCCTAGAAAGTCTTGGGGGATGTTGGGGCAGAATTTTGTGTTGGAAGATGATTCTGATCAGCCCAAACATAGTTTGCTCCTGTGTGCGGGGATCTCGGATATGGACCACCTGCTGCCTGTAGCATGTCCCCTGTGCCAGAGGCTTGTTCTCACTGCAGCTGTACTTTGCCTTCCCTTTGAATATGGACAGTAAGGCTGAATAAGTTGTGTACTACAGGTAGTTTGTTCACCCTGTTAAATCTAGGTAAATGTTCTTTGCTAAGCTTGGGATCTGGTATGTTACGCTCTGTTGGGTAATGCTTCTCCCAAATAACCATGAGAAGGAGTTATTGCCATTGGGGGCTGTTTTCTTGTCCAATATGCGCTCTTTATTCTTGTGTTGACCCAGTACATGGTCTTTGTATTTATCTGAAATAGAAAACCACCGACTTAAGCGTTCTGCCTTAGGAACTGACACAGCGATGCATACTTATGCACAGCGTCAGGCCGGTCACCTGCTCCGCTCCACAGTGGAACAGCAACTGGCACGGTCCTTGGCTCTGCCAGCAAGTACAATAATGCTCTGAACCACCTGGGGGTCACCCACTTCTGCCGGCTGATAGGAAAGGACAGTTGGGCCTATTGCACCTTCCTTTCTGGCCAGTACTCAAGGTTTGCGGGCTTCACAGTGATGCCCTCGTGACACTGAAATGTAGAGTAGTAAACACCACTGTATTGTTCACTCGTTCTATAGCAGAGCATAAATATCACTGATATTCCTCCTTAGCCTTCACTTGTTGCGGGAGCTGGTTGACAGAGAAGATGTGTTTTTCAAAGGCATCCTCATTTCATGCGGTCACATACAGAACTGGTTCACGTACCTTAAAAGGTGTCAGGAGTGCAAATGGATAAATAATACATTTTGAATATATACATTTCAGTTAATAA